>NC_044068.1:13414908-13609366 GCF_902167405.1 Gadus morhua
GCTAAAGTGTCGTCAAGTTGTAGTCTCGGAGATCGTAGCCCTGTCCGTCTCTTTCTTCCTCTCCCTCCTTCTCACGCTCTCCCGCCGTCCTCGGCTCACTATGATGTCATTCGGTGCCCGCCGTGGAGGCCAAGTCATTAAAGCATGTCTGGAAAAATGTGATACTGAAGCGAAGAAAAGTTTGCCAGAGGAACATGAGTGCGATGAAAATATTCACTATCAGAAGCCGAGAGCCGTTCGCTACACAGCAATTCCGATATACATTTATTTTATAATAAATAATGGAAGGAGTCGCACACATCCGTTACAACACTGAAACTTGGCTCTCAATCTTGATACTTCAAAAAGCTTCTCCGTATAGTCTTTCCGAAGCCTCCCAGCACTCACTCTTCACGCGGTTCGGTTTGTCAACAAGGAGTTGACAGGAGGAGTTGTTTATACCATGTTTGTACCATTGTCTTGCGTTCCATGGGCTCAGCGTATTTCACCTCCTATTAGCTCCTATATTACACAGAGACATCGTTTGTTTCCATACCCGACTCAAAGCCATCAAGCAACATGAAGGCAAGCAGGGCGTTGGCCTAACCTCCTGTGATCAGAACCAGGCATGACAGTCCACGGAGAGCAATGAAGCAGAGTAACAAAGCAACCAACGCGTTCTCCACCGCAAGCCTAGCGCGTCGTCCCAGTTTTACCGGGAAGTTAATTTAAAGGCCATTAGGTCCTAATAAAACCACTCTCCTCTACTCCTCAAGTACCCTTCGGTTTTATTGTTTCTCTCTGTATGTCGAGAACTCCCGAGATCACTGCCGTGTAACGTATTGACATAAACAAACCGTAAAGAATAATGAATTTGGTGAAAGGCTGACGGAGCCCCAGCCTGTACATCCATCAGCCGCTGTACCCCAGAGAAAACAGTGTAAAGGTCTGTGTGTGCCTGTGTGTGTGTGTCTGTGCGTGTGAACGACTGCAGGTCGTTCACACAATAGAGGAGTGTTTGAAGCGACGTGTGTGGATTGGTCGTTGAAAATCAAGCTCTGGCCAGCAGAGAAGGGACTTGTGTCATTTTGTAATAGCCAACAGTGTCATCCAAATTAAATGTATTATTATTATTATTTATTAGTGGACCCCTGTCACTACATACAAAAAAGTGTGGAACTTTTAAAGCTGAGCCTCTTTTGTTTGCATGTTTCAAGAGACTTTACTAAGTAGTCTGTTTAACAGCCGTCTACAGACGTGTGTGTGTGTGTGTGTGTGTGTGTGTGTGTGTGTGTGTGTGTGTGTGTGTGTGTGTGTGTGTGTGTGTGTGTGTGTGTGTGTGTCTGTGCGTGTGTGTGTGTGTGTGTGTGTGTGTGTGTGTGTGTGTGTGTGTGTGTGTGTGTGTGTGTGTGTGTGTGCCCCTGTGTGTGCCTCTGTGCCTGTGTGTGTGCGTGTGTACCTGTGTGTCTCTGTGCCTGTGTGCATGTGTGTGTGTGTGTATGTGCGTGTGTGTGTGTGCATGTATGTGTGTGTGTGTCCAAAACAAACCCTGGCCACGTGCAGACCAGAACAGCTGGGCTTTATGCACACAGCTACACCCGTCTTGGCTACTGCGGTCCCAGTGCCCAACATACCTAATACACACACTTACTCTCACACACACATGCTTCGCACCTTCCTCCTTCCACACAGCATAGGCCGTTCCTGTGAGCATTCTTCTGCCTTTCAGGCACTATTTTCAGAGTGACTACACAGTGTTTTGACACGTTACGTTTGTTGGAGTCCGTCTTGGAATCTTGGAAGCTCTGTAGGAGTATTTTAATGTAGTGGAACGTATCCCGGCTGAAACAGGCAGCACCGGGAGCACACAAACACACACACACACACACACACACAATTTAACTCTAGGTTGCTAGTGTAACGGAGGGAGAAAAGTCCTCCAGGGTTGACCTCACTCCCAATGCCTGAAGAGGTCATAACTACCGACATGAATGGCTATAGCCGTAAGAGTGTTCGCCTTCCAATCCTAGGGTTGCTGGTTCGAATCGTAGCAATCACGTATGCGCTGTGTGCACACAAGTTTCAGTGCCTGGAACTGTTCATTGCCAGAAGAAGGCCACAGTTATCCAGGCCTCTCAGTTAGAGCTATAAAGCTGTAGGAACCATGGAGCCATAACTTCAGTTGGAACCTTTGTGTTTCCACTCACAGTTCGTCATGATGATGATGATAATGGTGGATAATGATAATGGTTATCCAAGTCAGGGCACAAATACACACAAGTCAATCGGTTTAATGACAGGACGTGGTTCACGTTTCGTTTTTTTAAGTGGCGCAATTAATCAATGTCTATTGAGAAAAATATAATCTGTCGCTGGTATTAGTGTGTCATTACTTGCGTGTGAAGGTTACTGTATCCAAACTGTATCCAAGTGAGGCACCGCAGGGTTCCTCAGATTTAGGGACCTTAAAACTAAAATGAAGATTTGCAAGTGAGTGCCCTACTGAGATCCATGATCCATCAACCTTTGGACGGATCGCAATGTAATGTCTACCAATGAAAGAAAAATGTATTGAAGGTATAATGTTAACCCTTCCCGCATCTCTCTATGTGTTCCAAGTGGCTGTTCCTGTAAGGCACAAATGCAAAACCTCCAAATCCATTTTCCTCCAATTGCGTATGGATCCCTCTTTTCTCACGGATACCTAGTAAAGATCCACTTACGCTGTAGAAAAGCGTGCATGATTAACAACTGGCCCTAGCCCATTGGTAATTTAATATTCAGTAGTTCTTTGGTCTTGATAAATCCAAGACATTTCCAATTGGATTTGGAAACAAAGTAGCGGAAATATTATGGAAGAAATTTAGGCAGGATTCTTGGAATAATAAAAATAGATATATCTGAAGAGGGGTTGCCTGAACTTTGGTCTATAAGATGATGTAGCCAGGGAGTGTTGTGCACCCAAAAACAGAGGGATCAGAAGAGAGGATGGAGGAAACAAGGACTTTACTCACTCCACTCCTTTCATTTTAAACGCTGATCTGTAGATATTCAATATTCAAAGGAAACCTTGAATACCTTGAACAACCTATCATGCAAATAACTTCCAGTTGCATTAAACCACAGATCTTTTCTGGTTCTTCTACTTGCAGGTACTGGTCTGATCTGGATGGACGACGTCGCCTGCTTTGGTACAGAGCTCAGCATTCACCAGTGCAAGTTTCCAGGCTGGGGGAAAACCAACTGTGGACACGTCGAGGACGCCGGTGTGACATGCGAAACTTAGCATCCTCCAAGCGACTCACAAAGCACCTCCTCAAACACCTGCAAGCTTCCTACGAGCCACCTAGCTCTCTAAGCTAGCTTGTTGGCTGCACTATAGCTTTACAGACATTTTTACGCACTAACTTGCTAGCAGCAGCATTAACCTTTACCATTCAAGTGTTATTCAACTTGATGAAGTACTCACTGTCACAAGTTTTGACTCAGTATATTGGCTGCAAACATGTACCACTTTGAAGCTGCCTTATGCGACACACCAAAAGCGCAAACTCTATCCTTTGTGTCCAGTATTTGTGGAGGTGTTGCTGGAATCTGGGCTTCTCAAGTTGTCTAAGGACCATTACGTGGTCCTTCCGTCAACGATGTTGAAACACCTACATAGATAGAAACTCAAAAGAAAATGCCTTGATAGAACAGACTGTCGTTTTGTCTGCAACTAATTTCACCAGCATTATTAGGCTATGTTATTAATGGCTTTTGAACTATTTTTGAACTCTCACCTTACCTACGCAGGCTCAGCCAAAGCGTAACACATTTTTTTCCTTTCAAATGAACTTCAATAAACCCTGTGACAAAGTAGATCTGGCACATGGAAACAGACATTGTTTTGTAGAAGGGGTGTCGCATCCTTTTATACTCCGAGAAGAGGAAGGTTGATTATGACCAGATGGACACATGGACCGCTGCCTCGTACGATTTACTACTGTGGGTCTGTCAGTGTCCTCTCTGTCTGTTTCTACAGCCCAGTAGTTGATCTGAATGAACGTTGCGCATCCCCCCCCCCCCCAAACCACTCCTGACAGAAAATGGAAACAGAGCGGACAATCATTTGGCCGAATTTTATCTCTCACAGCAAGCCTTCGCTTTTATGTCCCCTGGCCATCCAAGAAAGCTTGCAGCCTTTTCCTTTTTGCACAGTGCTGCTTTCATAGACATGGTCTTCCAGCCAAGAACAACCAAGTTTCCAGAACTCAAGAGATGACACTAACGTCTTCCTGTTTCTCTCGTCTTTAAAGGCTTCAAAGGGAAATGTTAAGATCAACATAGTCTAAAAGGCCAGTGATACATGTTTGACTCCTGATGGGTGATATGCAGTGTTCATAGACCCTTCTTTCCAGATGCAAAGACAGTTCTGCAATACATTAATGTGCTCCATAGCTGCCAAAACAAAGGCAGTGCATTGCGTAGTAGGCCTACCAAAATACTATCCATGTACTGTACATTGGATACAGACATTGGTTGTTTGATGAAGACATCTGTTTACCAATGATTGTACTATTGACACATTAAGAAGGAATTGCATGTGTAAAGCTCGACTGAAAAGTTTAACATTGGGATGACAGCTGACCATCAGTTGTAGAAGCCTTTAAAATCAGCAAAAAACTAAAAATATCCTGTTTGAAAACAGAAAACTCATGGTTTTGCCAAGTGTGTGCCTTTTTTCCATTTTAAATACCTACTAAAATGCTAGTACCTGGAGTAGATACAAGTAGAACAAGCTAGCAGCAAAGTGTACAGTCCAAACGCAGCTGTGACACAGTCTGAGTGCCTTTTTCAATAGACAAAAACAAACTGTCATGTTCATTGCCGAATTCAATCATTGACACAGTGTAATGCGTGCTTACAGTTTCCCACTTTTTTACGGATTGTGTTTTTGGGACCAGATGACACAAACAAAGGGGGAAATAAGGGGTCTGATATGTGACCTCTGACCTCTGTCCTCTTCTTAAGATAAGAAGGCTTTGACTGTGGAGCAACAGCTGGGAAACCCTCCATGTTTATCTGCACTGACAGCCAAAGACACCGTCCAGCTCTGCCTCTATATTTTCCACCCTCCCATCCATCAATTCCTGGATGAAAATAGATTTTTACTGAGGGTTACTAAGGTGTATGTAGTTTACGCCCATAATAAGTGTCAGTTGCAATTCCAGGTAGCACAAGGACAGTAGATGTATCAGTCGTTTTATAATAGATACTGAATGCACATCCTATGACATGGCTGGGGAAGTACTGTGGCCATCGTCCATTGTTTATCATTACTGTCGGTCCACATTGTTTCAAAGACAGCGTTGTGAACTGCTTATGTGTCTTCTGCCTTTTTTCAATGTTTTTAAAGATATTATACAAGTCTATTGGCTCATTTGAGGGAATGGGAAGAGATTGGGAAGTTTTTCACAGAAGTAATGGTAACAATGTAATCTGTAGTACGCACTTCTTAATTCTCAAGTTAATTTCCATTCACAAAGATGCATGTGTTTGAAGGAAGACTTTCATAGCGAATAATGTATCCACACATAAAAATAATGCTTTGATGGGATTTACTGATTTGTCTGACCTCTGATCCTCGCTTTGACCCCCGATGTATCAAATTACCGAAGACGCTTGGACAGGGGCTTTGAAGATGAGATGCATAAAAGGCCTTTGAAATGGAAAATACCACACATTGCTGATCGCAAAACTAAATCACAGTGTTCCTAAGTGTTCCAATGTGTACTTCCTTTGCCCAATATTTGAGTGCCCTTGGGTTTTTTTACGATTGGATAATGGGTCCTTGATTTGTATGTCATTTGGATTACGTTGACATGTACTACTACACCCTTGACGAATGTGTCCAAGAGTATTCTATACTGATTTATATATATGTTTTCATGTTTGCATTGTGCTGGTCATAAGAGTTGAAATAGATATGCAATATCTATTGATAGATATGTACAGCATGCAAACAAAAAGAAGAGTAAATCATTCAGTGTTACACTAGTAGGTTCATTGATAAAGCATTGAAGTTTATCTCCAAAAAAATAATACACAAAATGCTTATATTTTGATATCTGATTTGTACCATATAGATGCTGTAATATTCACTGTTGAAATAATAAAACTTTAGATTTGTTTAAACAGGTGGGCATGCTTATTTCAACAAATGGAAATTAACTCCACACATTATCTCAGACGTCAGCCAAAGCAGGTGACCCGAAAGACAGGGAGTCAACAAAGACTTGTGCGTCTGTTTTTGGGTGTGCGTGTGTGTCTGTGTGTGTGTCTTTGTGTGTGTCTGTGTGTGTGTGTGTGTGTGTGTGTGTGTGTGTGTGTGTGTGTGTGTGTGTGTGTGTGTGTGTGTGTGTGTGTGTGTGTGTGTGTGTGTGACGGCACTGGGCAGCGATTAACTGCTATGAATGTTTCCACATGCTGTGGAGAACATACAGAATGTTTTGTCTGAGGTTTAGGTAATGTGACATGATGACACTGATGAAACACAGGTGACGTCTGTGTTTCGTGACGAAAAGGATATAAAACCAGGGTGACCTTGGTCAACACTACTATAGTACTTATTATTCATTTGTTATTCATTATGTAATCCATGATGTACTGTAAAATGAATAGACATGGGGTTATGTCAACAAAACAGGCGGTGGGATGCTGGGCAGATTTGTACTAGTTTGTATAGGCCTCAAAATGTTAAAATGTTACTGTTGATAGTCATAGTTGTTCCATTTATTCCATTGAACACCACTCAAGCGGTATAAATCCATAAATATTTTTTTGGTGTGTTTATAGTTCAGAACAATAATATAGATGACATAAGATGTATATATAGGCTGATAAATAGGTTAGGGTGATTGCTTGTTTTTTTGTGTACGGAAGGCTATGATCTGCTACACCATGAATTGGTACGACCACAAAAGGTAAGAGTATCTGTTAAGGTTGACTGTAGTTGACCTTTCGACACCTCTCACTGGAGTTGTAGCAAAACCCCCGGGGGGATATTAATCCACAACATACCCAATAGGGGTTAGATCCCTTGGGAACACAGATTGAGGAGTAATTTAGGCTCTCCCAGGGAGATGGAGGAGAAGAATCTGGTAGGGAGGGGGTTGACTGTGGATCAAGTCTTTGACCTTGTTGTCATTGGCCTTGTTGTCTTTGAACTTGTTGTCTTTGACCTTGTTGTCCTTGCCCATGTTGCCAATGCAATATCATATCTTCACTCACACACGTCTGCAAGAAACGTCATCATTGGAACAACATGTGAAACCCCTCATTGCTCTCTGTTTGACCTGACATGACAACAGGCTGCGGCTCAAGCAGCCCATGCGTCTTCCTCACCCGTGGTCCTTTTCCCATCTTCCTCACCCGTGGTCCTTTTCCCTTCTTTCTCGTGTTGTTTTATTAGCGGTCTTGAGGGGAGTGTTACCCACCCAGCCTTGTTCTATTAAGCTCTCCCACAACATGTGGTGGCAGAAACCGCCCACCCACCCAACCATGATCTCATTTTCCCTTGGAGGGAGCGTGCGATGAATGACAGGGGGAACGAGAGAGAGAGGGTGTGTGAGACACGGACACTAGAGTCTCCCCCTCCACGGCCGTTTATCAACCAAACCGCATTCTCCGCTGCAGACTCCTGCTAATGATGAAATGCTTGTACCGCCATACAGAGACTCTTTTTTGCATTTACTGTAGGCTGGAGGGCAAATGCCCATCTGATGAACACATGTCATGTGGTAAATCTCGTGGTATGGCATTGTAGCAGTAAATACACAGAGGTAAGTGTTTATTTGTAGTAAATCTCCTCTAAAAAAGAACACAACATATAGAAATACGGTACTGAATCTGCTTCTTATATGTCAAATGGCCCACTGTGTGTGTGTGTGTGTGTGTGTGTGTGTGTGTGTGTGTGTGTGTGTGTGTGTGTGTGTGTGTGTGTGTGTGTGTGTGTGTGTGTGTGTGTGTGTGTGTGTGTGTGTGTGTGTGTGTGTTTGTGTGTGCTTCATATTTCAATGTATTTATGTGTGTTGCTGATTCCACCCAATTGGTTGGTTGGATGCAGCCATTGTATCTAGCTCAAGTTCATGGGCTACTCCTGTTGCATATGTCTGGAAAAGGGATGGAACGGTCAGATTATCATAAAGCCATCGCATTAGGTGTCCTTGGACAGTCTTAACCTGGCCAGAGGCAAGGTGAGGCCAGGTTAAGCAAGGTGAAGTGTAGAGAACAGACCGACTTTACCACACCTATGGGCCTATTTTAATTCACTGCCTTTTGGCTTGTCTGGTTGATACAAAATGACAGCACGTTCTTGTGTGGTCCACTTGGATTATGTCACTACATGTTTGGCAAGTTTTGTTTTTTTTGGTACCCCAACATTGCAACAAAAAAGAGGACTTAATTTACTCGGCCCTAATAGAGAGGGGTCAAAACGTGATGAAATAAAGAAATAAAACACATTTATTTATATACACACAAGCATTCATAAACGTAAGAGCAAACATACAAAAAAATTAAAAAATATATAAATGAATGCGACCAGTTGGTTTCATTCAACTCGGCTGACCTCTGCTGGCAACACTTTGCTAGTTTTCTCTTCGACTCTGCCGTCCAGTTTGTTCATTTGCGGCATCCGTACATCCAGTATCCGACGTAAAACTTTCAAAATAGCTTTTGAATGTTCGGCGCGAATTTCACTGCAGGAACTCGTGTCGTTCACAGGCACCAACACAACAACAGAGGTAAATGGACTTTATAAATGTGTCTTTTAACTGATGCAACAGCGTTATAATAACATTTCACACACACCAGCTAAACTCACACTCAAATACAGTTTTGAATCCGCTAGCATAGACGCTACAGCATCGCTTTGCTAAATTTAACTGCCAGCTCTTTCAAATCCCAACGTTTGCTCAAATATACTTTTTTTCTCAACTCACAGAATGGAGCGGCCTTCCCAAAATAGAGATGATCCTTCGTTTAAGACCCCGATACGTGTCCGGACCAAAAGCTCTGTGTCCGGCAGCCCGATCACCATCCCCGCCTCGCCGTTCATGAAGAAGCTTGGCGTCGGGACTGGCGTCAACGTCTACCTCATGAACAGGTACTAGATGTTCTCTCCTCAAACGACCCTTCATCCACCACACTGTTCCACACACACCATGCACTGCTCATCTTCAAAAGATCAGCCCTGTTGCAGACACCATCAGACTATTTGCTATCAGAGTCTACTAGGATTCCTGTTGTGTATCACCTTTGTGCAAATGTGCCCCTCTATCCAAAGTGCTCCATTAAAGATGTATTCTGTCCCACCTCTGTACTCTGAACCTATTATGTATTATGTCATTGTTTTAGGGTAACGTTAGGCAAGTTGAATGCTTCACCATGGGCAGTGAAGAAAATAAACACCAAATGCGCTGGCAAGCAGTTGAATGTTTACCAGGATCGACTTAACGAGGAGGCAAAGATCCTGAAAGGCATCCATCATCCAAACATAGTTGGTAAGGCCATACAGACACGAACTCTAAGAACAACGCAATCTAGATCTTGGTATGAAACAAATGTCAGTCTACATTGTGGACAATGGAAGAAAAATACTCGGTTCATTTTACTTTATATATCCCAGATAGGAAATACGGATGTTACAGCAGCAGTAAATAATAAGGGGATCACAGCAGCAGTAATTACAGGACAATAAGGTTAAAAGGAATTATAAAAGAGAAAAATAAATATAGTACCCGAACATCAAACGGATACAGTTGAGGTAGACATATCGACAGCATATGTTGCATTGTTAAATGTAGCATATGTACATTATTGTCCATTGTACATTCTTGTCCAATGCAGCAATCAGCAATGCAGCATTATTGTCCAATGTACATGAATGTCCAAAGATGTCTAGAAGTAGGACATGATGATGTCTTTAGACCAGAGCAACAACACCCATGATAGTTGATCATTCAAAATTCATATCATTAACGGTGACGTTATCGATGACTGATATCCTTTGGTTGTTTGTTCCCTTTCAGGCTTCCGTGCTTTCACCACAGCCAAGGACGGGACCAATTGCCTGGCCATGGAGTACGGAGGCGAGCAGTCACTCAACGACCTGATTGAGAAGAGGAAGGAGGAGGGCCTGCAGGCCTTCCCTGCTGCCACCATAGAGCAGGTGGCACTGCACCTGGCTCGAGGCCTGCAGGTAAAGCCC
Source organism: Gadus morhua (assembly GCF_902167405.1). Classification (NCBI taxonomy): domain Eukaryota; kingdom Metazoa; phylum Chordata; class Actinopteri; order Gadiformes; family Gadidae; genus Gadus; species Gadus morhua. The sequence continues at coordinate 13,425,140 of NC_044068.1, forward strand.
TGAATGTTACTTTCATGAATGATTCATTGTGACTTCCATATGCTGATTGTTGCTCCTATTCAATATCTTTCTGTAAAGAAGTTTTGTTCTATAAGAGATACAAATATATAATTAACAAAAATACTATTGGTAAGTGGTATTAATGTAGTTGGGAAAATGGTAGTGGTTATTTTGAGAAGAGCCTGAAGACTATTCAGCAAACATCTCATGCACATTCATGTGAATGTCATACGAGTTGGTTTTTTTCTCCTCTGTGCCAATAAGTCACCCATCATCTCCCGATCCAATTTTGCAGGAATTGTTGTTGTTTTTTACACCAATTTTAGTATAAATAGCTTTGTGTATTTGCTTAGCTTGTGTGTCTATGATGTACCATTCTGTCTGACAGTACCTCCACAATGAGAAGAAGATGCTCCACGGGGACATGAAGTCCTGCAACGTGGTGATCCGGGGCGACTTTGAGACGATTAAGATCTGCGATGTGGGCGTGTCACTCCGGCTGGACGAGAACATGAAAGGTAGCGAGGGCTTTGATGGAGAGCACGGAGAGGCACTGTGAGTCGGCACTGTGGTGGTCAACAACAGTAGATCCTAATGGGCCGTATTGCTTACTGCTTGATGCGGGCACCAAGCACTCTTGCTCAACAGTAAAGGTTTCGGTTAAATATCAATAATTTGTCTTAATATAGACGCTTGTGCCCGTTATTCGTAGTTATTTGTATCATAAGGTATAATTCACAATATTAATGAATTTTCATTAGGGAATCAAATTGGAGTTTATTACGTTGCCATGTACAATGGTTTTATTGTGTGTTGTGCTATTCATATGAATTGTCCTTCATTCCTGCTTGTGTTGAAAGGAATAAGGAACTGTAGGCCTATAGGCCAAATCAATGCTGGTACTGGTGGTTCCCTGAAAAAAGGATATTAAGTAGGCATGTAAGATGTATCCTACGAGACTCTTCCATACTTGGCTTGTTGGAGTATTCAGGTGGCATCAATTAGGCTTTTCAGTTTGCGAATTGGATTAAAAGAAGGACTGAAGATACAGGACTCATTTTGTTGACGACCCAGTGGCCATAGTATCTTTGAACAGATCTACGCAAATTGGGTCTACTCGTCATATGGACGGGCTTATGTTGTGTTTATAGTGCCTCTAGTTTGTCTGTTTATGTTTTTGTTTCTGTATGAATGATGGACTGTTGGAAGACAGGACTTGGCCTAGACATTAAAGCGTATTCAAGGGTTTACAATGGCTGCCTTTGTTTCGATTGCAAGCTTGTGTTTTACTCATTTAGTTGAGCTGCTCTGTAATGCGCACATGATGGCAACAGTTGTGATTTTTCTCTTTGTAGATACCTCAATCTAATTGCCTTCATCTTCCGCTTGATTCATACATGGACTAAATGGGGACCAGATCTTGGGCTATTTGTGTCAATACATCACCAATGGCGTAAATGCTAGGCTAAACATGCATCTCCTTGTCTTTCTCTCTCTCCCTCCCTCCCCCCTCCAGTGGCTGACCCAAAGGCACAATACATCGGCACAGAGCCCTGGAACCCGAAGGAGGCCATGGAGGAAGAAGGGGAGATCACAGACAAGGCAGACATCTTTGCCTACGGCCTGACCCTGTGGGAGATGATGACCCTGGCCATGCCCCACGTGGACATGCTGGATGTAGATGTAGATGAGGAGGAGGAGGAGGATACAGGGGACGACGGTGAGAGCACCAATAGCACCATGGGATATCAGCGGAAATGGTCTTCGGCAGTGATGTTTAAGAGGAGAGAAGTGAATGTTTATATCGGGACTGCGGTCTCATCGGGCCGTGTCATACTATCAAACTAGACTGGAGACCACCCTGGGAGAGTTTTCTCTATGGGAATGAGACGTATGTTGTTCCAAGCTTTATATTTGCAATTCTTTTCGTATCCTGAAGAATGAGAGTTTACTTATTATTTCAGAATTGTTGTAAATTATGCCCACAATTGTGTAACAGGTGGTCATCATATTTATGGCCCCAGAAACCAATATAACCCCCGGTTTGTACATGTGTATATACAGTCAGGTCCATAAGTATTGGGACATCGACACAATTCTAATCTTTTTGGCTCTATCCACCACCACAATGGATTTGAAATGAAACAAACAAGATGTGCTTTAACTGCAGACTTTCAGCTTTAATTTGAGGATATCAACATCCAAATCAGGTGAACGGTGTAGGAATAACAGTTTGTATATGTGCCTCCCACTTTTGAAGGGAACAAAAGTAATGGGACAAATTAACAATCATAAATCAACCTTTCACTTTTAATACTTGGTTCCAAATCCTTTCCAGTCAATTAAGTCTGGAACGCATTGACATCACCCAGACGCTGAGTTTCATCCCTGGTGATGCTCTGCCAGGCCTCGACTGCAACTGTCTTCAGTTCCTGCTTGTTCTTGGGGCATTTTCCCTTCGGTTTGGTCCTAAAAGTACATTACAAGACAAAAAACAACAATTTACAGACATACAACAACAAAGACAGCAGGCATCAACACAAAAATAGCAGAAATGGGTACAAGAATCTTTGTTTTGTTTTTTCACATCTTGTTTGTTTCATTTCAAATCCATGATGGTGTATAGAACAAAAAAAATTAGAATTGTGTTGATGTCCCAATATCTATGGACCTGACTATGTCCTAGTCATTGCCTGCCTCCTCTGTGCCCTCTCTCCACACATCACGTCCACTCTCTCTCCGCCCCCAGGCGAGTCTGAGGAGGAAAGCTTCGACATGGACTCCTACTACGAGCGGCTGGGCACGCGGCCGTGGCTGGACGTGGACGTACTGGGGGCCGCCTACCGCCGCATGGTGGAGCTCTTCTGCCTGTGCACAGAGCAGGACCCCACGCACCGCCCGTCAGCCGCCCAGATCGTCCAGGCCCTCGAGATCAACAGCGAGGCCCTCGTTCTGGATGGATGATGCTAGGACAGATGGGTTGGGGTCTTTTGGTTTATCGTAGGCTGGTCGTAGATTTTCTCTCACCTGGCAACACTATGTTCAAAACCCATGAGTCAGGGGAAAGAGTCGAAATGCAATCTTTATCAGAGGTGGCGAAAAATGATTGCAGTATTTTGCAATATGTTTTCATTGACTGTTATAAGTGTCTGTCCATTATACTGTCCCATTTGTATGCACGTTTTTCTACATGTTCCTACATACTTTTTCCAACTATCTTTCACTGAGATCTCACAGTAAGACGTATGCACTGTAATAAGGTGAATTTTAATAAAAAATAAATCTGAAGCAAAACGGTGTTTGTCTACTTGCCAATAGGTTTGCAAAGATGCAGAACATTGTATAGCAAAGGTCAACATAGAACAGCGAACTATGCAAATATTACTAACAGAACAATAAATCGTAAATGGAATATACATGGTTGACCCCTCTATAGAAAGTTCAGGGCATGTAATGCCTCTTAACCATGTAATGATCATAAGCTCTCTGGAAACGACTTGAAAGGAAACACGGAAATATGTTAGTGGTGGTTAGTTGTATGCGGTCAGGTGTTGGTTATGATGGCCTGTACCATTGCAATCTGTACTCAGCTTTCATGACAGTTTCTGGCTACCATGAAATGGTACGCACAGATAAGAACAAAACTTGTGTTGCTAGTCTTATTTGATAAACAGGGTGCAACGGGATACTCTCACATCATAATAACACCCCTGTTAAGTTTTGAATAGATGTTGCCACTAACCGTCGTTTGTGCAATGAAAGACAACCGGTACTTTGTGGTTCCACCCAATTCTAAAATGCTATGAACAATGGGATTTATTAAACCTATATTTATACACTCAAACACGGTAAACAGTCGTGTTTACCGTCAAACACTGCTAATCATTCTGAAATGCTAATCGTTCACTTTTTCAGAAGTGCATAAACATGGTCAAACAAAGTGTAAGTAACATTGAACAAAATCACTCAAAAATAATACTTAAACTTTCAAAGAATAAAAAAAAAAAGATAATTCACAAGGAGAAATATAGTAAGGAAGGAAATATGAAGATTCTTGAATAAGTAATAAAAAGAACATCTGTACATTTCAGTAAGAAAATAGGGCAGTACAGATTAATTATATATTTTTTAACTACTTTCTTTTAACTTAACCTTTTAACAGTACAAACAATATTGTTAAATCTAAGTCCATTTACTCAGCAGGGCATATATTTGTCAACTGCCATAAAAGATCTGACTTGGAACAGGAGAACGAGATCCATAATTTAACAAAGTCCTTCAAACGTCAACAAACACCCTCCCCAACATCCCATGAGCAGGTCAACACAAGCGGTCCACTGCATCCCCAACACTCCTCAAGTGAGGAAGTTGTAGACGAGGAAGGTTGGTGTGTCGCAGTACTGCGTGGCAAACTGTTTCCCGTCCGGTGTGGGGTCAGAGAAGGCGATTTCGTCCTTGGTAAGAGGACTGCCGTATATGAAGGTGCTCCTGAAACGGAAACAAAAAGCCCCAGAGGGGGAAGACATCAGGTTATTGGCAAGCCGTAAGTTGCAACCCTATTCTTTTTGGAAATGTGTTGCGTATGCAAAAATCGCTTCCATTAAGGATTTCATTGAACACTACGCTATGATATTCATTTTGCAATGTCTGCCAACCATCATGGCTATATACATCAACACACGGATGTTACTGTCAAACCTTGAACAGCTATTCTGCTTTAGCAACAAACCTAACCAGTATATTTTTTGCGCTAGTTTTACAAATACTATCAAAATTGACAACCCACTCAAAATCGCAAGCAAAATATAATAGCAATCTGTCCGCTATTAGTGAGTGAAATTTTCTGTGGCTTGGTGACACCACAAGTGGGAGTGTCCACCTAGATGTATGATGCATAGATACGCCTACCAGTTGCTACAGTCCATAGTCATAAAATACAGCCTTTCAGAAACCATTATTCCAAAAAACCCAAACATCACAAACAGTGCAGCGCTTTACTCCCCCTTAACAGAGTAACTAGGATGTAGTTGCTCAAGATGGAGGAGGGAGGGTCTTACCGGACGGTGTCCAGCAGGCGTGAGGCGATGCCCTTCCGGCGGGCCAGGCTGAAGACCCAGATGCGGCTGACCCCGCACATGGCGTTCTCTGGGCTGGTGGAGCAACACCAGGCGCGGTGGTGCTCCATGAAGTCCTCCCGGGTCATGTCTTTGGGGGTCTGGGGCACGGCCAGCACGCGGTACGCCTAGGTGGATGGAGTAAAGTGGAATGCATGGTTACTGGGGCTGCAACTTACCATTATTTACATAGTCCAATAATCGTAACGATCACAGGTTATACAATGGCATACATAATAGCAAATGCCATAACAATTTACCGGAGTCCAACATGGTTTCTTAAATGTGCTTGCTATTATCGGACAAGCAGCCAGGAAAAGCATTGCTATTCCTGAACCATTAACCAAATACTTGAATTGAACCACAACATTAAACAGCAAATGTTTATTTCTTTGTACTTGATAAATGACTTCAACGATTAATCAATTATCCAAATAAGATTTGATCAATCTTCCGTCAGTAGACCAATCTTTTCAGCCCTAGTTCCTTCCCTGACTTATTCCAGAACCTATGACCGCAGTGAAAAGTAATATATAATATCTATAAAAAATAATCGATTCCCCCTTCACTTGCTATTGTACAGTGTTGTCGTGTCCTACCTGTCGTATGTTCTGGGCGATGAGGCAGCCCACCACGAGGCGCTCGTTGTTGATGAACAGGTAGGTCTTGGCCTTGGTGGGACAGTTGAGGGCCACCTGCTGGAAGCCCAGCTCGTTGTCCGCTACGCGCCGCACCTCCTCAGCCTGGGGTGACACACACACACACACACACACACACACACACACACACACACACACACACACACACACACACACACACACACACACACACACACACACACACACACACACACACACACACACACACACTTAGTAAGAAGGTGGCATGAAGGCACTCAAGTCACAAACCCAGAGTGGCTTCATTAATACATTAAGCAGGAAACACTGGGACAGAAGTCATCAATACAGTATAGTCATTATCGCTGTATTGGCCTTAAAATCTGTGATATCGATGCTCCGTTATCCTCCTTTGGATAAGATACCCAATTTCAAAAGAGTCCATTTAAAAAAGAGTCCTTCATTAAAAAAAAAGGTATTTGCAATGAGTTGCACTTGAAACATGACACAAAACCCATTATTAAATCAGGGGATGTATGAATAATGACAATATGTTTTGTTTTTAATGAACACACCTTCTTGAGAGCGTACTTGGGGTCACCAGGCATCACCAGGATGATCTTGCCATCCCAGAACTCTGCCACCACCCGCTCCTTCTTCCAGCCCTGCAGCAGACAACAGCATGCTGGGGGGTTAGATGGTGTACACAGAGGGCAAATGGAAACCCTGAAGAAAATATAAATGTAATAGCGTAACACTCTCTATGTACTTCATTAAATCCAGGGTGGAAAATTAGGTATGGCTCCTCCGCCCAACAGCAGCACTTACAATTATTTCTGGCTTTAAGTGGCTACAAAGAAAAGCATCTGCTTAACTACTAAATTTACAGTGAAATGTAATTATTCTCATCATGAAGATTTAAGGTTGCTTCTGGTGTACCAGACTTGTGACTGGGTACAATCAGCCCTAGCGCCTCCTCATGGCGGTGGAAGGGCAACGCACCACAAACTTGATGCTGTCGAGGAAGCGCTGGTGGAACTGGTTGTGCTGGAACTTGTCCTCTGGGCTGTCTGCGCTGTACACCATCCCACAGGACTCGCAGCTGGCTGCCCCGAACTCCTTCTGACCCGCATCCTGGGGGGAGGGGGGGATAAAAGAGACATGAGATACTCGCAATACTGAAGGGCGAGTGGGAATGGGGGGGAGGAGAATTAATGTTAAAGGATGGCGATAACATTTGGATTTAAGCGTTGGGCACGCACACGGCTATGTAAATGTATGCTTGTGCAGCAAGTTTTTTTAAAACTTGAACCCTAGAATGCTGTGTGTTTTCCAGGTTGCGGTATTTACATGAAACATGTGCCAGGGATGTAAATAAATATTGGAAAATCGTCAAATGAAACCTGTTGGAAAGAGAAAGCGGACTGCAACACATCACCCTACTCATCAATGCAGAACCATTATCCAACCAGCCAGTGTCGACAAAAACATGTTTTCTAGCTTTGGTTTATTTTCATGTGCTCTGGTGCAACTGTATTGGTGCGATGAAATCCGAAACCCAACACAAAATCCAAGCGTGCCGATCTTCACCAAGCCAACCTATGAAATGAAATGTATGTAAACACTTGATGAAGGAATACATACAATAATGAGCTGGTCGTCGTCGTCCTGCTTCTGCCTCTTGCGTCGCACGCTACGCTCCCTGGGCAGCGAGGAGGCGGCAGGCTGCAGCGCCACCTCTGTGCCAGCCGTGTCGCTGCGTGCTGCGGGGGACTTCAGAGCCAACAGCTTCAGTGACCTGAAAGATATGGTAACAATTAGACTCATCAATCAATCCAACAATTGTCTCTTTGGAGGAAAAAGCCACAAAACAGTTGGGAGGATTCTGATTTGGACAAAAATGATGGCAGCAATCTGCAGGATTCCGCCTAAAGAGGTAGATACGACGAGGAGCCTAATTCGCTGACCTTTTTGCAGATGAGCCAAAGATGGGATACACGGTTGGAGTTTCTGATGGGGAAAAGTTTCAATATCAGCAATGTTGACGGAAACTTTGAAATCCCAATAAGACCACCAAAGAGTCATGGTCATAGCTCTGAAATATCCAAGGGCATCACTGCGGTTTCAAAAAAGGTTTAATCAAATAGTAGTTTACCAGGGACTGGGCTACAGATACCAGCAGAAGGGTTCCCATCACTGTGGTCAAAGACGGGGGCTGAGCAGTCATCATCCTCCTCAAGACATTCATTTAAAAAAGGAAAATATAACAATTACTATGGGCAATAGGTGCAATAATAATAACATAGTGAAAACCGGTCATCAAACCTGTGTCATCAAAACCTCATCCAGTCAACATGTGTCTTCAACATAGGAACATAGAAAAAATACATTCTAAGGAATTGTAAGACTTACACTACCTGCCATTGTTTAGATGTCGTTAGTGGCTGCATTATAGAAGCCACTAAACTGGACAAAAATCCAAGTTTATCTACCTGTGTGTTGGTGCTTGAGGCTGTGGGCGCCGGACTGGCTGTCGGGGACCTCCACAAAATGAGCTTGATTTCCTTGGTTATTCCGTATTTCTGAGAAAGCACATCAGGTGAACTGGTGGTTGAGAAAGAGACAGATATTACTTAGACAATGCATTGGTCCTCTACGCTGATCCTCTACAGGTGTATTATGCGAGAGCACATTCAGCTCGAGACATGCAGGCACCTTAGAAGCCCCGGGGACCCCGGTGGGCTCAGGTCAGAGTCGGCCCAGTCCAGCGGGTCGTACTTGTCTCTGCTTCCCTCCTTGCTGACCCCATGGCCTGCTCCGTGTTGGCCTGGCAGTGTGAAGCTCTGCTGATGGGAAACCAGACCCAAGAATGTAGTGACACATACACAGATTGAATTACCCCCTGTATTTATTTATACAAGTAAATTGTTCCTCTGGCCAATTTTGTAAGAGACTAATCCAGTATATGAGTGCATACAAAGATGAGAACAGTTTCAATTTCATTCACTATCAGCACAATTGTGCTCGTAAACAGAGTCTACTGAATTCGGATCCGATTCAGTTTGAAAAGAAGAATCTTCAGTGGCAATGTCATTACGTCATTTCAAGCACTGACGGCTCTCAGAGTTTGAGAACTCAGGGCATGCCCGGTAATAAGTTTATGAAGGGTTCCATAGATCCACTACCCATTAGGAGCTACTAACTAGCCTTCTCTTACCGCTTCAGCTACTTTCTGCTGCGGGCGCTCAGGAGAGAGCGTTTGGTTGGGGGCCACAGCTTCCTGCTTGGGCCTCTTTGCCTCAGTCTTTGTTGGGGCCACGGTGGCCTTGCTCTGGGCTGGGGCCGGCTTAGACCTGGGGGTGGCCTTCTTGTACATGGAGGTGGGCCTCTTGCCCGTGCTAAAGAAGGCGGCGCCCACAAAGAGCTTGGGCTTGATCTTCATACTACTGAAGATTATGTTGATGCTATTCTTAGGCTCTGTGGGTTTGACCGACGACGTTGGCACCAGAACAGCACTGTCCAATAAAGAATACATCAAAATAAATTAAACAGCGGTGAATAATAAATAAAAATCGATTCACATGACATTCAAAATTCTTATTTTTCCAATACTCTGAAGTTTTTAAAATCTGAAAAACGACATTATCTTATACACAAACACTTTACTCTGCTTTCATGCCATAATTTGCTACACCACCTTTCTTAGCAACAGCGGACTGGAGTAGATCCTGAAATTAGCAACCCTATTTACTGAATCAGCAATGATTTTTTAATTCAATCTTGATCCCTATAAATCGAGATCGAAACGTGAGATACCAAAAGATACACCATCTGTAATATCATATCAGCATGATACATGCAACACCGCAACCATCTCATCTTATTTGAAAGCATATAATAATGGACTTTGAAACAAACAAAAACAGATATTTATTTAGGGTGTGTGACAGATATATAGAATGAGTTTCAAACCTGCTGCTCAGATTCTTCAGAGAGATCCTCTTGGGAGGGGCCATGTAGCTCTTCATGGCCCTATTGACGTCGCTGGCCGACGCCGTCCCCTTCTTCCTCTGCTTTGCGCCCACGCTGGGCTTTGGCTTCTTGGCCACTTGCTGCTTGGGAGGAGGAGGCGGAGGAAGAGCGGGAGCAGCAGAAACGCCCTTGAGCTCCTTCACCAGCTTCCTCTCCAGGGGGGTGAGGTAGAGGGGCTTCTGCGTGCCGTAGAAGGAGCTAGCCACCATGCCGTGTTTCTGGGGAGATTTAGCTGGGGAGCCTTGAGGAAGGTAGAGGAGTAGGTCAGGTTAGTAACTGTCTTAACCATCAAAAGGCACTGATACTCCATAGAAATAATAATAATGGATTGAATTTATATAGCGCTTTCCTAGACACTCAAAGACGCTTTAACAGGGAAGGGGGAACCTCACTAACCACCACCAGTGTGTAGCACCCACTTTGGTAATACCAGCTGTACTGTCGGATAGCAAAGCTCAAGTGACTAATGTGCATCACATTAGTCAAAACCAATCATTCCCAATCATTTCATTGTAGCAGCAGCAGTGCACAGATTTATTCTAGCAAAGTCCACGACCATGTCGTCGTCGTCGTCGTCGTCGCCCCCGTCGCCCCCCCCCCCCCCCCCCCCCGTCAGGGGAGGACCACACATTGCTACCTGTTCTGTGGGAAACACTGTACAGGCCGCAACTAGAGCGGTTGGTTACCGTGCAGCACCCTGTGCCCATGATGTACCCGCCTACCTGGTGGGGAGTGCATGGGTTTCCGCGGGGAGGGGCTGTTTTCCTTTCCTGGTGTGATGGGCTGATTCTTCCTCACGGGGGACTGCCGGAGCCTGGTCGACCTCTGCTTCACAGGGGAAGCCTGCTTCGCCTCTCCTCTCTTAGCCGTCAGACTTAAGGAAAGAAAGTCCATTTAAATACGAGTATGAGAATTAATTCAATATTGGGAGTAAAAATGCCGGTCAATGCTCAGGGTGTTAGGGGAATTGACATGGTCTCAACTGAAGCTTTAGAGAACTTTGGTTATATATAGAAAATATACATAGAAATATACAGATGAATTGCTAAACAGTAAAATGTTTTTATGCACAAGCTTATGAATGGCTAAGTTCAGTGAAATATCAAGGATGATTAAGGTTAAGGTTAGGCATTGTAAGTTCAAAAGGTCAAGTACAAGGCATAGTCCGGTTGGAAAGGCTCACCTGGCCAGGTCAACGGAAGAGTGTTTCCGCTTCCTAGTGGTTTGAGGCATCATTTTAACAAGCCCCGCGTCTACTCACAACCGAAACACCTACAATAAAAACAGAAATTATAAACTTACGGATATCAGCGATGAATGGGAAAGCAAAAGACACATATTCAAAAGTACGAAGTAAATAACATAACAGGCCTGGCATTGCATTTTAAACTAGCTTCTAACAGATGAATACTATAGCGTTCATAATGTGACCTTCATGCTACGTGTGGAGTCGAACACCACTGGTGAGCTAGCTCCAGGTCCCTAGGCTAATTGGCGGGATGACTCAAAACCATCTAACACACACAACGAGGTGTACAAACGAAAGAGCATCACCAACTAAAAGCATTGGCGCTACATATACTAATACATTGAATACAAGTTATATACAAAAAGGCTTGCCAGATCCTTGGCGCGTTAAAGTTTCATGTCAATCAACTGTTACCTAAGTTAGCGCCACATTCACTCAAAGTGCATTAAGACGCGCAAAAACGAAATAATCGATTAGTATGGTGTGAATGGAAAAGCATTTGACCTATTTTGAGAACTCCTTATAGTCGAGCGCAAGACACATATATCCAGACAGTATAGTGGTTCTCTGCAGGTATCCTGCAGCCTCCTGACTTCTAATCACAACTTGCCTTCAATGTTTTGAAGCGCGCGCGTTCAGAACTGTGCAGAGGAAGTCTGTCATCAGGGTTTGTAAACAACTTCCGGGGTCACGTTGACGTGCGAAACACACACCGCGGATCCGACAGGGTTGGAGCTCTATGGGCTGAAGTTATTACAATTTTTTGATTATGAATACACAAAATTAGTGCTTCCACATAAAAAGTATTGATACTTAATATAAACCGTCGTGTCGTCGTCAAAAAGTTTGCCTCATTTTTACTCAAGATGGTGTTTTATTTTCTAAGTGCCGGTAGGTAATGTCAAAGACAGCTAACTAGCCATAGGGAAAAGAGCTTCAGTGACTCTAGTCAGACTGCAGGGAAATTTGAATAAAAGGGAATGCAGTAATTGAATAATATTTATGTATGCCATTTATTAAATGCAGCTAATGTTTACAAAATGAATTGCGGCATGATAATAACAACGTTTTTTGTACTCTCTTTAGTGGTGAACCCTGCCTACACAATCTATATGGGAAAGGACAAATACGAAAGTAAATATAGCTTCCTATTGTATTCTTATGTCAAAGCGTAACATTTTGTGTGATAATACAATAGCTTTAGTTCTTCCTGTAACGTGAACCTGTTATCTTTAAACAGATGAAGACCTAATCAAGTATGGATGGCCTGAGGACATTTGGTAAGAGATTTACATTATGTTTTTTGGAAGGAAAGTGACGTGTTTTATGTACTTTGAAATGATATACCCAGGGGTATATTTAGTCTTTTCTTAGACTGTTGCTAAACAGTCATTGTTTTGGATCTAGGTTTCATGTGGATAAACTGTCTTCTGCGCACGTGTACCTGAGGATGCAGAAGGTGACAAGACCAAATATACAGTGAAAATAAAATGTAGATGATGATGATGATACTTGTAGTGGTGATACTTTACTATAGATCATTCTCATTTACATTACTGTTAAGTTCCCTTTATCATTTAATGATTAATTTGATGTTTTGTTTTTCTTCTAGGGTCTAACCATCGACGACATTCCCAAGGAGGTTTTGATTGACTGTGCACAGCTTGTGAAAAACAACAGTATCCAAGGTGAAAATATAAAATGTGGATCGACCACATTTTGAACTTAACTTGGCTTTAGTTTAATGTTGTTACAGCTGCCCTTTCTTTTTGATGGAGTTTGCAGAATAATATATGAGAAAGCACCGTTATGTCTCCCCAGCTCATAATATTTTATTGATGAGGGTAACGGATATCTCTTAGCCCTACACTACTGACTATGGGGTTTATATGCATCGCAGGCTGTAAGATGAACAACATCAACGTTGTGTACACACCGTGGGCCAACCTGAAGAAGACTGGAGAGATGGACGTGGGACAGATCGGCTTCTTCCGACAGAAAGAGGTCAGTCGAGGCGGTTGCAATGATTATGGTTTCACAAGAGATGGCCCTGTCTCTTATGTTTTGTTTTCTCGTAGTCTAAACATGACACTCTTAACCTACGCTTTTTGTCCCCATCTGATTCACCGCACCATATTCTAGCTTTAATACGTGTCCGTCATCCCCTTACATGTCAAAACAACTTATTTTACTGAATTACTGAACCCATAATGGGCTGTTGTCATTTGTCAACACCATCACATCAAAACTGTTCAACTCTGTGCTCGCCGCATTCCGGCAACAGGTGAAGCTGGTGTCTGTGGAGAAGAAGATCAACGAGATCGTCAACAGACTGGAGAAGACGAAGGACGAGCGCCACCCGGACCTGGCGGCGGAGCGGGCCACCCGCGACCAGGAGGAGCGCAACGAGAAGAAGGCCGTGCTCCAGGAGACGAAGAAACGCGAGAAGGACGAGGTGAAGAAGAAGAAGGAGGTGGAGGAACTCAGGTGGGCATGTGGCGACGAGTGGCGCGCCGTTGTCGTGGTTGTTGTTGTTGTTGTTGTCGTAAGCTGAAACAATGACTCATGGGCTTCTCTGTCCCGTTTGAATTTGATTGATGCTTTCAATGTCTGTTGTTTTTTCCAAAGCTTAACTTTAACAGAAAAGTACAGCTAAATAATATATTCTGAAGAAACAATGTGCTTTAATTTGAAATGTTTCCTCTTTGGCAGGAATTACACTTCCCTCATGACGGGTGACAACATGACAACAAATGAGGTAAGACTTTTAATATATATCCCTTTTTGAAGTAAAGACTGTATTTCAGTATTGAAGCTATTGTGTATTATTCCTGTATATAATTTAACAATGATATTGGAATTGCCCTTCCGGTCTAAAAGCACTTGTTTGGGTCAAATAACCGGATCTGAGTATCAAAGAAAAAACTGTACTATTTCCATTCTAAAATAATTAGGCTCTAGACAAAAAAGCAATTACGCATGGATAGGGATTTGCCCGCTTCATCTTTCATACATTTACCGTTTCATTTCTGGCCACGGTGAAGAGCCCATGGAGCAGGCCGATGATGGACTATCTTCTTTAGTATTATAGAGATCCACAAATGCCCTTAAATTAGTGGTGAGAAGTCATTTCCCTGCCCTCATGCAGAATCACCAACAAGGAACCGTGAATGCAAGCACAGGTGTAGGCGTCCCTGTGTATATACCCACGGCTATAGAGGCTAGGACAGAGCAGGATAAATCACAGTAAACGTTGATTCGCAAGAGTGCACATTATTAAACCTTCATAGAGAGCTTAGCGTTGCAACAAGGACACCTTGAGCTTGAACCTAAACATCACTTTGTTTTTGTGTCTTCTGCAGGAGGCTTACGATTCTGATGATTTTATGTAAAGCGCTGTACACCACGCGAGACGAGAGACACCCCGCTTGGGGAATCAACAAAACCCATTGTTGGGACACTCCCCCACCTGCTCTGCCCAACGGTGCATGGACATCGTACAAAGACCAACCCATACTTTTTCCAGCTGGACACTTGCAGCAGCAATAGAGCCAAGGTCAGAGAGGGACTGCGTTCGAGACCCTGGTCTGTCTGCTCACTGGCTCAGACATCAAAGAAAAAGCATCTTGTTGGACCCACATAGGAGATGGCACTCTATAAAGCAACACAGGCGAGCTTGTTTGACACAGGGCTGATGTCAGTGCCTAACCAACAGGCCAATTTGAATGGCCTTTTGGTTAGACGCAAACTACAATAAAATGATTCATCCACCATCTTATTGATGCATAGACACACACAATAGGTGTTAGTGACCCTCCTGGCCTCAAATCATTTTAATTTATAGATGATTTGCATGTTGAGCTCGCATTCCAAAATAAACTTAAAACATCTGACGTAAAGATTAGAATAAAACTGCTTTGGTGTTCTCCTTCTCATTGTCAATTTTATCCGGCCGCAAGTCAGGTAATTTGTTTTTTTATTTTTCAAATACAATTTTAGAGAAAGCGAAGAAATACAATTGTTTCACGCACTTCAAACATTTCATAGAAAAAATAGACGCTCAGTCACAAGAGATGCATTTTAGAGTTTCAAATAAAAGTCATAAATATAACAGAGAAGGAACCAAATCTTTCCTCTCATGCCTTATCAGAGAACCACCAATGTAGCCATTTTTATTGATTAACCTTAGCTGCTCCATCATATAGTATAGTAACTCATGTGTAAAACCAAGGAACTCTGTTGTGGTTATGTGTGGACTCACAGCTCCAAGTCCAATGACCTCCGTCCGTCAGATGGCTACTTACGTACGTACATGCGCTCTGGAAAGCTGGTGGAACTACTTTCTCGCATTTTCATCTGCTTGTGTCTGTGCCAAAAAATAAAACCTACCAATTCAACGTATGTAAATGTTTGGAAATGAATTGTCCTTTGAGCAGCCAGGTTTTACAACAGTATCTCAAAAGTATCTTGAGTTTTTTTATTTATGATTTTTTTTCCGTCTACCGATGTGTTGAGGGTCCAGGCATTATAAGGTTTTTCCTTTCCTTGTAGAGATGGCAAGTACCATATTCCTGTATCCACAAAGGCATAGTTTGAATAGGTAGCAGCTTTCCCAGTTTGCTTCCTGGTTTGAATTTGTTAACGCAATTGATTGTGTGTTTTCCTATATTTCATAAATGCTACGTTATCTTCAGGGTTTATTGGTGGCTCGGCAGCCCAAGGCACACAGTTTATTGATTGGATTCTTGGAAAAATCTAATGATCTTTCTCTCTGGGCCCTAGTACAGATTAGTTATTGATTAACATGAATAAAACCACCCAAATGGTCAAATTACAGGAACAGAAAGTTACTTTACCCTATTATTGTTGTGTGTAAACGGTCCATTAGACGGATAACATTCCTTATCTCGCTGCAGACGCCCTCCAAAGTTAACCGAACACATAACTTTATGTGTTCAGCAGATGGTAAGGACTTAGACGCTTATGCAAGAATACAACTTGGTGACAGGTTTCAACAAACATAAGAAAAGCAACTACTCAACTTGGATTCTCTTTTAGACAATAATTAGGATTTAAGCTGGGTTGTAGGCAGCACAAAGTATGGTGAATCGCTCTGTTTGTCTCCCCACTAATCCTAGTTTGGGCTGTGTGAGCAACCTCAAGACAGCCGAGTTTCCATTGTTGAAAATGGGTTTAATGCTTGAGTTTGACTCCTAATGAACCCAGAGCTTCAACATTTTCCGGGGAATTATAGGGCTTTATTTGTGTATGTCTAAATATTTTGGATGGAATTTACATTTTGTTACGTTGCTATGGAGCGAAATTGCATGCTGTTCGTTTGCTGTTTCCGTTTCACTGAAGAGTGTAAACAGTTTTCTTTTGCCATTTTCTGTGGTAGGCATGCCAAAATAAATGTAGCCTCATCCAACACATTGCTGCTTTGAACCACCAGGGGGTGCAAAGAGTCTTTTGCATTTGACTAATGACAGAAAAGACAGGAGGGTTTTAAAGCATGTACAATGTCTTAAGATAAACAAAAGCATGTAAGAAGTTTATGTCTAAAATGAGATATATTTCTATGAACAAGCTCTGGAATAACAGTTCTTTATTTTGCTACTAATGTCACCCTTTTTAATGAAGTTATAATGGGTTACTACATGCAAAGATGAAAGTCAAAAGAGCATCTGGAATTTGCTTCGCCATTGTCCCTGTTTGTGACTGAGGATTAATGGAGTCCACTTGCTATTTCGGTCTGCCTCTCGAGACTTTTGTACATGGAAAAAGTGTATACAGAAACAACCCTGGCCCATATTGGTGTTTGTCAGTGTGTATCAGAGTATTTATTAGCATTGCCTTCCATTGCTCCAAATAAATACAGTACTTTAGGGCATGTCAACACATTATGTAAAGAGAGGATTATTCTCTACTAAAATGTATTCACAATCACAACTAAAATGTTTTGAATTTGTTGAGGTCCCGTGTTCTGGACGGGTTAATGCCTACTTCCTAAGACTGTTCAACCATGGATGTTATTTCCACCGCATTTTTATGCATGATGTGTCCCTGAAGTCTCACGTGGTAAATTTGCTGTCTGTCATCGCCACTTAACCTTTTTGAGTGCGGAGGGTACGAACGAAGTATGCTTTGTAAGGCTGGCCGCCTTCAACTTCAATTGGTGTTTTTAATGTGTTTTTTATGGTGCTCTCTTGATTCCCTTCCTAGGTGATTATGCATGATGATTTTACGTTAACAAGCCTATTAACCTCTGGAAAGAAGGTAAACCAAGCATAACATTGTGCTTCTTGGGCTTTACTGATGACTTTAAAACCCAAATAAGTCAAGGGCTTCTTAGACTCGCTAAGATCCACTTTGCTAGCAGAAGTCGTACAAAACTGTCTCCAAATGCAATATCAAGTGCTGTACTTTCCCCAAAGGGCAAAAGGCTACACCAATCAACCAGGGTAATGGTGTTGGTGGTGGCAGTGGGCATGTCCTAGCAGTCAAGCGGACCGAATTGGGAGAGAGGGAGCTTGTGGTGAGCATTTCCAGCTCGGTTGCTGACATTTATTTCCATATTTATGGGGAGAAGTGACGAGATGTCCTTCCAAACACCCATAACTTGCCATACCTCGTATGTTACACATGTGGGTGTGTGCGTGAGATCCGGACTTGGCTCTAGAATTCAGCCGGCCTCCTTAATAATGTTCGTCATTTTCAGCAGAAGGCAAACACTTTCTGCACGTTAAAGGGTGTATTTCCCACAATGCAAGGTAGAAAACCTCCAAAAAGCACAGCAATAGCAGGAGAATGAATGAAATGCATCATATTTCTAGTCAATAATTAAATGAGTCTCTGTCCTCTGTTACAATTTCAGATCAACTATAGATGAAAATTATTGGTCACTGCCTATTTCTACTGCAACTATTTAAGTACAGTTCAAGTCCCACACATATATATATATATGCAAACCACCGAATGATTGAATACTAGGAAGACTGTGTAACATGAGTTTGAATGAATAGCTGCAGAGCAGCACACAATGGCTGTGTTGGAGCCTTGTTACAGGAAAATATCCCAACCAGTGCTCCACCGTTGGGAAACGTTTCACCTGCCCCCGGCACAGGAGTAAGAAAGGCTTTCATTCTCCTGTGCAGGGCGGGGACACCTGGCAAGTCCAGTGGAGAACTTGAGTGGAGTGGAACCTTTTATAGTCTGACTCCTTGTCCATCTTTCTGTCCGGCTGGTTTTTTCACCAGTTTAAAGCAGCATGCACGGATTCAAAGTCATGGTGGGAACAAAATCTGTGTATATACATTTGTACGAATATTTTCTGATTCTGTGTGTGGATAGAATAAATAACAGTCAAACGTAGGAAGGTGGTCAGTGGGAAGTCATCCACGGTTTATTCCGTAAGAAAGAAAGAGAGTGGAGGTCTTAGTCAGCAATCTTGAAAAGAAATGCTTCCAGTCACAATAACATCTTCCACCCTTTTAGCGGTCAGGTCACACACAGAAGATGGAAATAACATCTACCACCCATGTCGTGGTCACGGTAACATCTGCTGGCGGTTGAACAGGCTAGGAGGGACCACACACAAACACACACACACACACACACACACACACACACACACACACACACACACACACACACACACACACACACACACACACACACACACACACACATACACAGGCCAAAGAACAGACATGGGTCAGCAGAGTATAAGCGACCATATCTGTGTTAACCACATCTCTTTCTTGCTCAATAAAAGACGATGTGCACTTACTAATCTTGAATGTGATTGCAAGATTGATTGGTGTGTGTGTGTGTGTGTGTGTGTGTGTGTGTGTGTGTGTGTGTGTGTGTGTGTGTGTGTGTGTGTGTGTGTGTGTGTGTGTGTGTGTGTGTGTGTGTGTGTGTGTGTGTCTGTCTGTGTGTGTCTGTCTGGGGGGGGGGGTAATTTGCATAAATCATTCAAAGTAATCTTATCAGTAAAGGGTATAGGCAAGTATTGCAAGGTACTCTGTCTGAAATTAACATCAAACTGAATCATCCTTTTTCAAGTCGAATCGCACAGAATAATTTCAAACATAAAACATTGCTGCTGTATCATAGCATCATAGCCATGTATCTATATGCATATCGAATCTTGTGGGTACATGTATGTTTGTCATAGCTGTATTATTGTTGTCAAGATACAGATAACGTTTCTTTGGCATATCTCCTTTTTTTACTTTGTGGAGATGATAAAAGGCAGTGCAAAAAAATCGAAATACAGTCACGCAGACAGACAGAAATGCTGTAAATATCTCAGCGGTTTATTCTGAATAGTGCTTGCCAAGCAGCCTTTCCAGGGCACGCAAAGATGTTTTCCACCTTCAGAATCGGGAATCCTTTTGTTATGATTAATGATCCTTGATTCAGCATTACAGATCATTTGAGAACAACTATCAATCATTTTCCCGAAAATATTCTTATTGCTTTTCTTGACAAATCCATGTGTGTGTGTGCGTGTGTGTGTTAGCTGCAAGCGCATGCGTGTTTTTGATTGCATGGGCATGAAGCACATCTGTATGTGTGTATATTCACATGCATATTTGTGAATGTGCTTGTATATGTCTGGAATCGTTCTGCTTCATGTGCTTGCTTGTGTGTGACAAGGCACCAATGTATGATTGTGTTTGATATGCTCAGATCACACAGTTGTTTGTACTGAAGAGCACCAGGTCTGGAAAAATGTCTTATAGTTCATTTAAAATGCAATTTGTGGTTCCTTCTTTGGATCTGTCAATGGATCAGTGTACATGTCCCTGTCTTGATGGAAATTCCTTTGGGGTACAAGAAATGAACTTTCTTTTAAATATTACAATGAGGATTGTTGAATGAAGGTATCTGGTTGGTTTAGATAGCGTGTATGTTTGGGTTTGGTGTAATAAAAGTCAGGGGTCTGGCATCCATTTCAGATATGTTTTCCCCATAATGTGCTGGGCAAACATGTCACTGTCAGTTTGTGTGTCTGAGAAAATCCCATGTGTGGGTTAGGGTTAGGGTTAGTGTCTCTGTGTGGTCTACCATGTCAATTTTCGTATAAAGTGGGTTTAATTTGTGTGTGGGGCATAATTCCAGTCTACATTCAGACAAGTTATTTTGGGGAGGTTATTTGAGCTTCTGCATAAGAATCCTGAGATAGATGAGAAAGTGTGGACATTGTCTGCTATTGATTGATTTGAATGGGACTGGTACCACTGACTACACGAAGCACAAGTTCTCTATCAATCACAGATAAGAGGCTACTTGGAGCTAGGGCTACCTGCCTCATGCCTTGTTCTTATATTTATATGTACAAATATATATTTACAATTGTATTTAACAGTCTTTGAATTATAATATATTGCCACTTGCGCTACTAGGATTATTACTATCCTATACTATTACTATTTTTTTTTTTATGTGATCTGCTGTACTGCCTTTATTTCCAGCAGGGGATAAATAAATTACCTGTCTGTCTATTTCTTTAGAACAGATGAGAAATCTCTTTGTACAGAAAGGAAATACCCAAGGCTAAGTCATGAGGTAGTTAACATATCAAATATGCTGTGATGCATGAGAAAAGAAAGCACCCGTACATCAGAAGCAGGAAACGTGGATGTCAATTCCAGATGGATCTATTCCAGTGGTACCCTGGCCCTCAAAGTGTACGTTTGTTACCGTCTGTGTCAATGTTGGAAGGTGTACTTGCGTTGGTTCGTCTCTGCAGTATACAGTATATCTTATCTGTAACTGTGATATTTATTTCCTAACATCGACTTCTGCGCAAATCTGTGTAAAGGCGATGGGAAGGTCATCATATTTAATTCACACATGTGTTTACAAGTTCCGGTCAATAACATTACAAATGTCCCATAATTGCCTTTTATTGCCATGGGGAACCAGATCTCCCCCAGTTATACCACTGAAATGAATGTCGTATGGGGAGGTCCGTCACTATTGTGTATTTGCAGTAATCTTCGCCCCATGGAAATGATTATCCTGGTTTGAATGTGTTTATTGACCCATTTCTTGTTTATTTGCAAAGAGAATGCAATGTAATGTATCATAGAAAAGGCTGTGCACAGTGCTTACAAACCAATAAAACATTCCAAAATGCTTACCAAGGTTTTGCTTTTTACCTGTATAGAATCTTTACTCTGATTATATTTAAAAGATACGCTGACCACCGATAAAGTAAAAATAATACTCCTCTCATAACATGTTATCATAAAAATCAGCCTTTTTAGTCACCCACACCCGTTTAAACCACTTGTGTGTCTCGTTGGGCTAATGTATGTTTGTGTGTGTGAATGTGTGTGATATGGATGCATGTAACATGTGTGGATGTTCATGCAGTGTGTATTTTTTTGTTGGTGGATACGCATGAGTGTGTTTGTGCGTGCGTGCGTGGGTGCATGTGAATGTGTGTGTAGGAGGGAATGACACCGTGGGACAGTGACAACATAATCACACGTCTGTGCGGTACTGTACGGACCTGGGTCTGGTGAGCCCCCCCCCCACTATCAATGAATTCATAAAACACCACCCATTTCATAAAGATGGAAACCAAGAGAGAGAGAGAGATCTCAGAAGCAAAGCAGCTGGAAAGACATTTTGGTTTTGAAGACAAGAAAAAGGAGTGGTGTGAGCGATGTTTTCATGGTTCAGTTCCTGGAAAAATAGGAGAGGACATAGTGGTCTGTTTGCACAGGCACACTCTTGGGGGGGTGCTACCCTTGTTTTGAGGTCTTCAGTTTGTTTGGTAAACAAAGTTCTGCCCAGGGAAGAGGGGAAATTGGGTAATAGACGATAATAGGACACAGAATCAAAAAAGCATCAGCCTTATGAGAAGGCCTTTAACACAATATAAAAATAGGAAAAAAGGTTTGAACAGTGACTCTTTTTTAATCAAATTCTAGAAGCAACCACAGTGGACTAATTGTTTTTCATTTAGGTATTGCCACAATGACTCCCACAATCCACAGCAATACGCATGATACTGTGAATTACCACATTATTAATAGACATCAACAAATGTTATAGTTGTTGTAGTCCAGCAATTAATAATAGTGCATGTCATGTTTATCTCTATCAAATAAACAGTATCATTAAGAGTTGCAATATAAATAAATGTTTAAATCAGCCCTTTACTACACATGAATTGAATGTGTTGTGCATATCTGCTGTGTTTTTAGCAGACATCTTACGGTTGTGTGGGCTTTCTCTGCGGTGTCAAGCCACCAGCGGAAGGCTTCTTTGCATGTATTTCTCTCGAGGTACTACAGCTGACTCACAAACATACATTCACACACACACCATCATACACACCGACACACACACCACACACAAACACACACACACACACACACACACACACACACACACACACACACACACACACACACACACACACACACACACACACACAGCAACAGGTGCTGGCATTGTTTGTACAGCCGCTTGCAATCATGCACACACACTCCCCCCCCCCCCCCACACACACACACACAAATACCTGAGTCAGAAGGAAAGGCCATGTATATTTTTACAGCTGTGTAGGTAATGGTCTCTGTGGGGGACTGTCATTGCAACACTTAGTTAATGTCAGAGTGTGTGTGCAGTTGAATGTGGGCATGTGTGTGTGCGCACATTTGCGCTTGTGCGCATGTGCATGTGTCTGTGCGTGCATACGTGTGTTTATTTGAAAAGGTTAGGTAACGTCTCTCTCAGACATATCCCCTGTCCAGTCAAAACTGACATCACTGGAACTGAAATCTCATGAGCTCACTTGGTAGTCGTGTGTGCGCTTGTGAGCGTGTGTTTGTGTGACACAGCGACAGAAAATCGCTGAGGGCTGACTGAGAGATCCTGCAGGTGTATCTAGCCTTTGGATGGGGAGCCATTTGGACTTGTGAAACAAATAAATTAATGGGAAGAAAAGGTAGAACATTTCTTTAAATCAACCCAGAGGCACATACAGGCGGTATCTCTAAGTGTCCAGTATTCCTCATAAAAACACAAACTCCCATTGAGAAAACACTATGGAGGGTGCTGGCCATGGTTGAAGAGCTAATTAGCTGATTTGCATAACTGGTTGCTTGCTTATATTCTGCTGATTGGCGTCAGTGTTTCACAAATCAATCAGGTGTCAGCATTGAGGTGATGAATATCAACAATTCAATCCTATTCATTAAGACTTTTAAGGTGGTCTAGTCTAAGAGATGTTTGAGGTTTTTCCTCTGCTACCTCCTCTTGCAAAAGTCACCCACTGTGTGTGTGTGTGTGTGTGTGTGTGTGTGTGTGTGTGTGTGTGTGTGTGTGTGTGTGTGTGTGTGTGTGTGTGTGTGTGTGTGTGTGTGTGTGTGTGTGTGTGTGTGAGTGAGTGTGAGAGTAGCGGAACATAAGTGCTACGCTAATCACGACAATGTATATCTATGCTTCATATATCATATATAATGCATCAATCAATCAGCCACCATCATTTCTGCACACAAAAAAAATATATCCACTGGCAGGCTTCTGTGAATTTTACTCCCATAATTTTTGCTATACCCGTCAAACACTAAACGTATGCATAACTGTGCAATAAACGTGGTCTTGTGCGTAATAAAAAACAACCAAGTGAACTCCAGTTGAAGGTGTTTGTGCATAGAGACCACCCAGGGTTCTCTGCAGTGCCAGGGGAGATTGAGGAGGTCTGCGAGGACGTTAACGGCCCCCTACGGTCTGCATGTAGCAGTGGCCCAGTCAACACTATCGTGAAAGGCTGAAGACTGGGCTGCTGCAGCACTGCGCCGCATTAGAGACCCATCAACGCCTTGCTACTCCTTTATGAGCCATTCAACCACTGCGCACAGCAAACCAATTGGTTCATCCAACCAAGCACCCCGGCGGTCTTCTGAAATCATTTATGGCGAAGTGACATTTATTCCAATAGGTGGGAAGTCTGAGAAAAGTGCTTTATCAGGGCACCTTGGTGGGCCATTAAAACGAGAGGCAGGACTTAAACTCCAAACAAAAAGTCTGAAACGTTTCCCCTTGGACGTGTTTGAGATGGTAATGCTTTGTTGAAAATGCGCTGCTTCTGTGGATGCCATTGTTAATCAATGCTTTGGAATTATTCATAATTAGAGCATTTCTGTTTTGTGTTTGAAGATTTTATTTTTTTGAGAAATCAAATTTTGACCCAAAACGATGGCTACAGTGAACTAGTTATTGTGCTGGATTGATATGAGATAATATATTTAATATATCCTTTGTACGTATTCACATATAGGATTCATCCTCCATTGTCTATGAAAAGCTAACCAAGATTAGCATATCCACCTTCAACATCCGATGGCTTTGGGGGGCCAATTGTATCCCTGTCAGTCTCCTTCATCCCATTTATCTAATTTATATTCATATATTTATGTATGGGTTTAATATTGGTGAACTTGCTTTTTAAAGTGCCTGTGCAGCCCGCGGGCCTGAGGGTTACAGGTTTGAAAGAACACATCTGGTGCCAAGTTTTGACTCGCTTGTTTTTCCCCAACACTCCTTTTGCTCTGATTGACTTCCTCATTCACTCGCTCTCTGTCTCTCGCTCGCTCGCTCACTTTCTCCCTCCAGACTCCCCAGCCAGCCTATCCTGCTCCGAGACTATGGGATATGAGTTTGATTTTGTCTAGCAGCGCATTCTTGTTGTCACTCGCAGTAGTTACATTTACGCTCAGAATGTGTACGTCTATAGAGTTTCACTCATGGATGACTATAGAGCGCAACATAGCTTTAGCTTTAGAACACTTAAGGAATCCGAGGAAACCTACGAATATTAAAAAAATCCTGTTAAGCTATTCAGAATTATGACCCCCCCCTTCCGTCATAGTGATAGTGTCTCTTACCAATCAATCATTCCCTGAATGTGTTGGAGTAACGGTGTTCCCCCCCCCATAAACACCCACACACACACCACACACACACACACCATGTGTGTGTGTGTGTGTCATTCCAAATCCCGCAAGTGGGCAAAAAAGTAGTTCCAGGTTTTGGTTTTGTGTCCGAGAAGAGGCAGGCTAGAGCTCCACCACACGGCTGGCAGAGGAGCGGGCCCCAGCAGGGGGGAGGCTGTGGGGACGGGGTCTGGCATTAGGCACATGCAGGCGTTACGCAAGGGAACGGTAAAGGCATTACACAGCATTACTGGCCAGGCCTCGGACCGCACAGATGGGCTGAGAAAGTAGTGAGGGGGACGGAGGGTGAGGGGGACGGAGGGTGAGGGAGTGAGGGGGGACGGAGGGTGAGGGGGACGGCGGAGGGTGAGGGGGACGGAGGGTGAGGGGGACGGAGGGTGAGGGGGACTGAGGGTGAGGGGGACGGAGGGTGAGGGAGTGAGGGGGGACGGAGGGTGAGGGGGACGGCGGAGGGTGAGGGGGACGGAGGGTGAGGGGGACGGAGGGTGAGGGGGACGGAGGGTGAGGGGGGACGGAGGGTGAGGGGGACGGCGGAGGGTGAGGGGGACGGAGGGTGAGGGGGACGGAGGGTGAGGGGGGACGGAGGGTGAGGGGGACGGCGGAGGGTGAGGGGGACGGAGGGTGAGGGGGCATCCTGCCGCGCTTAACCACTTACATTAATGTGGGAACAGCAGGGTGTGTGTGTGTGTGTGTGTGTGTGTGTGTGTGTGTGTGTGTGTGTGTGTGTGTGTGTGTGTGTGTGTGTGTGTGTGTGTGTGTGTGTGTGCGTGCGTTTGTATGTGTGCGTGTGTGTGTGGGGGGTAGTGGTGGGTAGTAGGTGCAGTGTCCCAATGTTTTGTAAGTCAAGCCATTGCCAAAACCACAGCAATATGGGGTTATGGGTAAACTGAAGGGGAAGGAGGAGTTCTGTTGTTGCGAAAGGACGGAATGACTGAGAAGCAGAGGAAATAATACTTTTTCCTTATTTCTTTTTTTTTTCTTTTTTATCCATAGAGCAGTGTGGCCTTCATCAACGCCAGAGCATTGATCTTGATCAGAAATAAAGCGAAACACAAAGAGATAATGGAATTGTCAAGGGATATACTGATCTCAAATGGTCGTATTCAACTTTTTTCCACTTCTTCCAAATCCATAATTCCTCAAACCCAGGTATGGATCATAGCACCCTGTCATCTCTTTCAGATGGTGCATAGCTGTTAACGGAGGAAGGGAGATTTTCTATAGAGAAACCAAACACTCAACTCGAACTACAGGGAATTATTGGGTTTTGAGGTGATGGGAATTCTGCTTGGCCTCGCCTCTGTCATAGGACACGCCTTAGCGAGCAACACCTTGAGTCTGGTGCCGCTTGCTGCTGTCGCTTAGGACTTTTTGTGCAAGTTTAATTATGTGTTTAATTCCTTTTTAAGAAAGGCCACCTCCTGCGCCTTAAAAGCCACACACATTGGGCTGGCTGACACAGCTTGAGTTAAACGGCGACGCCCCGCTCTCGACCAATGACGCAGAGCCTTCACGGAGAAGCCTTCACTGTTCACTCCATTAAGGTTTGGCGGTATCCAAACCAAAATGTGCATCATCATTTGCCCTACATTGTGTTTCGTGACCAATAATATCTCCCTACAGATTTTCAGGATTCCGTTAATAGAACAAGGATCCATTGTTTGATTTCGAAAATATTGATTTTGTATTCCTCTCTTAGACAACGATTTAAATTTTAATAGGATATGACTTTATATTGCTGCAAACCAGCCCTGCAAATCACAGATCAGAGACTTTTAAACAACTGCACATTTGACCACTGAATTCCCTCCGAGTTAATGAGGACTGAAACCTCAACTATTGTAAAGGGTCGGACTGGCATGTGTTTTGAATCCCCTCTTCAGATATACTTTGCATATCTGAGCCAGCCCCAGGAAAATGACCAGCTAGATGACAATAGCTTTCTGTGTCAATAGACCATAAGGACCATGTTAAATGTATTTATTGTGTTCCACGCAAACCAGTCGCATTTCATGATTACAATCCTTATTTTTTTACTGGGATCCATATACTTTCATCATGAGTAAGAAATGCTAATGTACCTTCTAATTAGGGAAAACAAAAAACTATCATGTCATCTTAGATAACGGTATGCACTTTTCTCGTCTTTGTCATACTCCTACCACCGTTTGCAACAGAGCAAGAACTATTCGTACATTTATTTTGTCCAACAGCACAAAGCGTCACTTTCAGTATTAATCAAATTGGTATCACCAAAAGACATCTAGGCAGTGTAAAATTCCAATACTTTGGACCTAGTGCGAATTCAGAGTGCCCGCTCTGAAGTTATTTATCAAGAAGAAATTATTGAATGATTCAAACACCAGTAAAGTGCCATTGTCCCCCAAAAATGTATGTATATACATCTGTGTTAAAACAACCTTTTGCCCCTGTGGTAATAGGCTATCATTGCACAGGTACAATTACAACTCTATAAAACACAATTCTGTTGTTTCACTTGGGATGATACATTTTGGAAGTAAAATAATTTGCATAAAAACAATGTGAATAAAGGCTGTAGAATATCGTCTTTCTGGCTGATGACGGCTAATGCTATAATATAAAGCTTTGTTTTGATAAGAACAATGATTTAGATTCTATGACAAAAACTGAATTTATAGTAATCCATCTTGTAGTCCACCCGATATTGAAGTGACCCTCTACTTCCTTCCTCTTTCGTTGTTGTCCTTACCTTGTTCTACACAGCTTGGGTCCTGACATTTATGGGAAAAGCTGCATTGAATTTTGAATATGATCCCTTACTTCCATGCTCAACCTCGTGAGTTTACAAGTCTTTCCCTGCAAGAGGAAGCCTGAACCTACAAAGTCAGACAACCAGTCACTCTAGATGCGGCAGAAACTGAGATTTCTTAGGTTACACGTCTGCTCTCTGTTTGTCTTGCCTTTGGAATCCTCAAAAGATTAACGGATGAATATGGAAGAGAAACTATCATCTTGAGGCTTTCACTGTCTGTATCCAAAACACTTCTCCAAGCCCCGGTCCTTCGCAGACACTGGAAGACACCTCAGATTTCCAAATGGCCAACATCCGTAAAATGATTGTCTCGTCACAAAGTTCCAACAAGATGTTCTTCAACACAACCGTGGATCTGTGTTCTCTTACTCGTTCACTCAGGTTCTTTGTCTTTCTCTCTATTCTGTTGAACACCGTGTACCTAATGTCTTTTGGATTCGGCCCGTCCCGTGCTCCTCTTGGTGAGTTCTTTAACGGCACATGGTGTACCCGGGTTTCCAACTGTTCCTGGGTATCCTGGTATTCCTCTGGGCCCAGGAATGCCGTGAATCCCAGGAAGACCTACCTCCCCCTGGATACCTGAGGGCCCGTTGAGGCCAGGCAAACCATCTTTCCCGGGGATCCCCACGTCACCCTGAGCTCCCTTGTCGCCACGGATTCCTGCCTGACCAAAGGAGCCCTTGATGCCTTTTAATCCCGGCACACCTTTCAAACCGCTTGGACCCGGTTCACCCTGGCCTCCCCTGGGACCCACCGAGCCCTTCTCTCCGAGGCCCCCGCGGCCTCCTATGGGCCCCGGATCACCCTTGAGTCCCATCCGCCCTGTCAGACCTTTGAGCCCCGTCTCTCCACGGTTCCCCTTGCTCCCTGGTGGCCCCTGAGGTCCTGCAGAGATGGAGAGTAAGTGATGAAGGGAAAGTCCAAAGGGGGGCATTTAAATTCTCAAGATCCAGGACTTCTATGCAAAACATGTATTGGACACGTCACAATCATCGCTGTGACCAGATCTGTATAAGTCCTGCTTAAGCAAAGTCTCTTCCTAGGTGAAAGTCCTTGAGAACTACAGCCATCTCTCAAGTCAATTTACATTATAAGGACAATTTACAATGAGTGATTTACAAAAGAAAAGGGTCTTTTAGGATGTAAGATACATATAAAGTTAGCCTAATGACTGCTAGTGGAGAGCGTTTAAAGCTACCTTTGAGTATGGTGATGTTCTTGATGATCTGTGTGTGGTGCGTGTCCACCAACTTCATCTCCTCCATCACCATGGTGAGGTTCCTCACGTCCATGAACACACGCACCCTCAGCAACATGTTCTGTTCCCTCAGCGTCTCCGCAAAGTCCAGCAGCAGCAGCACCGTATCATTCAAGTTCTTTAGAAGAACCGGTTGGGCGTCGAGGGTAGAAGAAGAAAAGGTAAAGAAGGTAGAGATATGACGACCACATTAGGATAAAGAATGTCAGGCCAAAATCGTAATCTTACATTTGAAATATAAATAACTACATTTAATGAAAATACATTTTGTAAGGGGTCTTTCAAGTCTTTCTTTAACTTTAAAATCGAAGTATTTGTTTTAAGAAAGAGTTTTGAACACACATTCCCTTTAGCACGATTCCCCTCCTATGAAGACAAGGCAGGTTAGCATGTAACGGTATCATTATAATATCATCTGCACATCATTACAGCATTAGAGTATAAGGACAGCAACCTGCAGATCTTCCGAGTGGCTTCTGAGGCGGCTCTGGCAAGAGGAGCTCTCGATGTTGATGTACTTGTACATGCTCTGGACGTGGCTGACTGTGGCGTTGATGCTGGAGGAGATGGTGTCGATCTCCATATCGATGGAGTTAAGGCGTCCGTCCAGCGTGGAGAAGCGCTCGCCTGTGCGGTTCTCGTAGTATCTGGTGATTTGAAGGAATCATACTTTGAGGCTTCCATAGATCGGGTTCTGATGCACCAGTTTGTCCTGGTCCAGCTCATCTGGGTCCTCCTGTGTGGTCAATTATTTTCCTGTATAGCTCAGTGGGGTTGGATGCAATTGTGGATACATGCATGGTTCTAACCTGGAATGGTACTGGAGGTCATGCATGTTTTCCTCGTGTTCATCCATGAAGGAGGTCACATTGTCCAGCTGCATCTGCAGGTTCATGACCTGGAGCGAAAGAAATACATTCCCATTTCTTTTAATTTCAACTCGCACTACATAACTATTGGACACAAGCAATAATGAAAAAATACGATAACAGAATGTGCTACTTTTTAGAGAGCATTGGGATTGTGCTATCGTTCAACATATATTGATCAAATTGCTTATTAGACATCACCTCATAGCAAATCTCAACAGAGCTTAAAGTTAGTTTCTTTATTGTCCCCAAGGGGATAATTGTTTTCACACAGTCAAGTCAAGTTGGTTTCAGGGTAGCATATGTGGCAGGTTGAGCTATACCTCTGGCCGATCTCGGGGTATGATTTGCTGAGCCATGGCCATCCTGATGAGGGGGGAGGACTTTATTTTAATATAAGGTCGGTGGACGTCATCGGGAGGGATATTGGTGCGTTCGAGTATTCTCTGCGAACCGACTCGGATCTCGGATCTGATGCCACGCCCACACTTCAAGCGTTTTATTATTTCGCTCGGTCGTTGGAGGAAAACATGGACGCCACCCGGAAAGCTGATGTCGCGGTAGCATTGGCAGAGGACCAGGCGATCCAATATAAGTAGGCTATAGGCCATAGTCAAGTCAAGACAAGTTTATTTATATAGAACATTTAAAACAACAGTAGTTGACCAAAGTGCTGTACACAAATACAATATATTTGTGTACATAGGCAGAGATACGGACGCAGTAAGGTATTGCAGTAATACGAGTGATTGAAATTACCATTTAAACCACCAAAGTGGTCCAAGCACAATGAAAACAGTTCATACTTCAAGTCACAATGGGCGCAGCCATCTTGAATTCTGTCTCGGAATTTCGCACGAGTTCAACCGAGATGGCGAGATCGCCGTCCGAGGAAAAGGGGCGTGTTTGTGCGTGTCTCTAGGCAACGTCCTCGGACCTCCGAGACGGATGGATATTAAAACGCACCATATGTCCTACCCGTTGTTTTGCTTCCGGGACGTCCATTACTCGGTGGCGTAGGCTGGAAGTTGGCTGCTTCGCATAGCGTTGCTTACAAATTAGGTGCTGGTTTGGGATCACCTGCAGGTAGGCTGCTATTAATTTACTATTCTCGTCAGTCAACATGTGTAAACCAAAAGCTATCTCTTCTCCGGTTGTGCCGTTAGCCGTAGATGAGATGCGACTTCGCTCTCCATGACCGGCTGTTCCAAACGGAGGCATTCATCGGCCATGCCTTGAACTGGATCGTGGCCAATTACCCCGACGTCACTGCTGTTCTGTTTCGCCACAAATTCAGTCTCACATGCATGACGACCTTCATGCGCATTTCATTGTTTTCTTTGTTTTATGTTGTTTGGCGTCGCAGCACCAGGAATCTTTAAGCTATTCATGATGGAGTCCTTAAGGAATATGGCAAGTGATGGAAGGTCCAGGTGCCTAAAATCGATTCTAAAAACGCACAGCTTTCTCGACCCAGATACTCAGAAGAAGATACGAAAAGTCAGTTTCGCACCAGAAATGGATGTTCTTGTATTCACAACAAACTATTGTTTCACGGGTCCCAAGCCCTCTACAAGACCTAGTAAGTGGACTAGGGAGATTGTCCCTGCAGTCTCTTTCCCCTTCAAGCCCTAGAAGGGGAGTGTGGCTTGGGGAGGGGCTGGAGTCCTGGAGGGCCCTGAACAAAACCTCAAACGTTAGAACGAGGAGAGGACCCGTGACAAGAAGTCGGAGAAGAGATAGCTTTTAGTTTACACACGTTGATTGACGAGAATACTAAATTAATAGCAGCCTACCTCCAGGTGATCCCAAACCAGCACCTAATTTGTTAACAACGCTATGCGAAGCAGCCAACTTCCAGCCTACGCCACCGAGTAATGGACGCCCCGGAAGCAAAACAACGGGTCCCTCCCGATCCCTCCCGATGACGTCCACCGACCTTATATTAAAATAAAGTCTGACCCCCTAATCAGGATGGCCATGGCTCAGCCAATCCTACCCCGAGACCGGCCAGAGGCATAGCTCAACCTGCCACACATACATTTGAAAAGACACATCACAGTGTAGCAACACTGTGAGGCAGACAGATAACAAATAAACTATTAAATAAACACATATACAACAGATAACAGATAAACCCTCTTCCCACATTTATCACAGAAAAACATGTAGACAGAAATAAGCATGACATTGACAATATACAGCGATGAAAGCTTTACATATTTTTGTTCAGTGCTATGATAGCTGAGGGGACAAAACTTCATACCTGCGGCCAGATGGGAGTAAATCACAGAATGACATAAAGGTGACATAATATACCACCAGCTGTGAGGGTGTCACTAGGCGGGCTAATCCATCTAGGTAGACACGCCCACTTCTGATGTCAGAAGAGACAGATTTTCAAAACGGCTTGTGACGGCTAATCACACTCACACCTGGGGGTATAATGTGTCACCTTTAAAGAAAAACACTGATAAGCACACATGTACCCATCGCATATCGTTCTGCAGCCTCGTATCAGCGCCGACTGACCCGTCAGCCCTGTCCTACACACACCTGCAGAGTGAGGTCGTGCACCATCTCAGAGGACATGCTGATCTTCTGGTGCGTGGCCACCACGCCGCTCTGGATGCTGCGCACCGTCTGCGTGGTGGCGCTGGCGTTGGACTTAAGGATGGTCAGGGAGCGGCTGTAGTTCTGCCAGTCCGTGTTGACCTTCTGGAGGATCAGCGTCTCCTCGTCAGCCCGTCTCTGGAGGGTGTCCATCCACAAGGTGCTAAGAGGGGGGAAAAGCAGTCCAATCAGTTTCTCGAGTTGTGTTCTTGAAGCAGGCTTGCATGGAGGAATTAGCCTTGATCAAAAGCACTGTATGACTTTGATGACGTGTTTGTTTACATGGGATGAAATGCTGAGTGAAATGTTGGGGTTTTAACTTCCCAAACCCTTGGGGCTTGGGGTTAAAACAGCACACACAAGTTAGAAAGAATCATGATTCCTATTAGCTCTTGCTGTAGAATGGGATTTAGCAGTCTTTGACACTAATGTTAAACCGCTGACACACAGCACGGAAAGTGGAGAGAAGAGAGTTCAACCACGATCAAAGAAACGGAAAGGGCTCACTTAGTGACTTCAACATCGTGTTTCCGATTTCAAAATAAATCTTTGAAGTCTGAGTCAAAACACAGCATTTCACTACTAAATCAATTTCCAACAAGTCTGGAGGACAGCTGTGCAATTTTTCCGATAGGAATAGTGGTCCCTTTACTTCTTATGAGACTGGCTTTATGTACTGAGTGTGTCTGCCCTTTAGTGAATCCACCAAAAATAGCATTTCTGAGGCAATGATTTTTGGGGAAATTATTGCCTCAGACAGTGCAGGTTGGAAACTTTTCCAGCAACGGCAATACCTGTGGACTATTCTGAGCCATGACACATTTGCACCTTATAGCCCATCATGTAATTAATGTGCACGTTGTTTTATGGGACAACACTGCGGCTCTGGAGCAGTGGCCTCTGCATTTATGGCCTTGTTGACATCTGCCCATTATTTATATAATCTTGTTATCGCTTTCCTAATAATGTAACTTAGAAATATAGAAACTTAGAGACATTTATTCTGAGCCGAGATATTTGCTGAAGTAATGTCAAGTGAGAACAAAACAAGGGGAGATGTGTGAGGCTGTGTGTGTGCAGTGAGTGGCTGTGGTATTTGCTAAATTGCAGATGTAATTTAACACTTCTTGGCACTATAAAACTGCATTCCAACATTTGTTAATAAACTGAATCCAGATCAACCAGAGAGCGTTAGAGGTCACATACTTCGGTTCTAACGATAACCCAGCGACAATCCAAACGGATTTGGAGAACTTCACTTCTTGTTAAGAGGCTTTACGGCGCCAATACCCAAAAGTAGTACCACAAATAAACAACCTGTGACAAACCACAAAGCTCCATAGTCCGTCTCACCTGTGTCCCACGGTGGTGTTGACCTGCTGCACGGTGGCTTTGAGGTCGTACTGGTCCTGGGTCAGCGATTTCATCCGGTCGTCCGTCTCCTCGATCACGTCCTTCCAGCCGTGCAGCTGCTCCACGTATCTCTCGAGCGTTTGGTTGAGGATTCTCACCGATATGGTGTGGTCCCGCATGTCATTGGTCAGTCGGCTGCTGGCTTTCTTCATGGTGGTTTGCGTCTGGAATGCCTGCTCCATTATCTGTAGTATGGGGGAAGGGGAATGATCCGTCAACATCAAGAGAAGTCTAACTACGAATGCACTGACCAGCGATTATCAATGGAGCTTTTAATTTGAAGGCCTCATTTAAGAAATCGTCACATGAATATAGTAGTGATAGTGACCCATGCGGGCCCAGCCATACCTTATTCTGTTCAATGAGAGTTTGCTGGAACTGCTCAAACTCCCGCTTCATGCGGTTGATCTCCTCGTTGGACCCAACGTCCAGGCAGCCTGAGCAGTTGGGAGCAGAGCCCAGATCTGTGTGAGAGATGGAAGGAGAGGTCAGCCCAACATCTCCATCCACTACAACACGGTTGGGGTAGGATAGTGTGTCGAGTTTAAGGGGGGTTTGAAAGGTTTTGGAGACCAACCCCCATGTGGGCAGTCTAGGTGGGTCGCCACCTTTGAGTAAGATGCCTAACCAGTAACTGCGCATTTATGACATCTAGCTGGAAACTGTTCAATGGACGTCCTTTGAGATGAAAGCATCTGCTGAAGACTCAACAGGTAAAAAGTATTCAGGTTGACCTGAGAAACCAAAAAATGTATATTGTCTCTTTGTCATATTTTTTACCATCTCAAGATTTTTACAACTTTGAAAGAGACCATGGAGAAGCCTTCCAGATGCCTATGCCTCATAAACTATTTAGAGATGTAATAGATCCTTTTATTCAACGCAACTTACAGTGAATTCAGATTCATACCTTTAAGGAGAAGAAAGAGCATCATGGTCAAGGATGCCTACAGGTGATTCTGCAGACATTGGTAATCTAACCTAGAATTAACTAATGTTGGTTCTAAATGGAGACAAACATTATGAGACTGTTCCATCCTCTTCTTAGAGCAAACAAAAGCCTGTTCTATTATTTTTATCTTTTCTTCCAGAAACACTCACGCAAACACACACACTCACACACCACCTCCTATCTCACCGTCAATTCCCTGCTGGGCCTTGGCAATCTTCTTGTGGTAGATGGACTCCTCCTCTGACAGACTTGCAACCTTACGGAAAGCTGGAAAATATTTGAAAAGAGAATTTGAACGGTGTTATATTTTCCGAAAAGCAAGGTACAGTTAGATTCTTTCATCCGTAAGAAGTAGAGTTTAAACTAGATTAAAAGACAAAATGATCAAAGCGCAAACAGGAAGTCCTTGATAATTTGAGCAAACAAGCACATCAGGTTCCTATTAGCAAGGGAGAAAACCAAAACATGACATGACGATTTAGCCAGATGGGCCAATTCGCTCTCAAAGGAATTTCCCAAGAGAACAACAACAACTTAGGCCTAAGCATATGTTGTTGTTGTGTTTTAAAGTGAATGTTATTATGCATGCATTTTGAAAAGTGTCCGCATGGGTTTCAATGTAAAAAATGGGAATTTGGGTAATAATGAAAGCCATGGATCAGATCAGAATTGACTATGTATGTATCTACATACATGTTTATATATTTGTTTGTGTGTGTGTGTGTGTGTGTGTGTGTGTGTGTGTGTGTGTGTGTGTGTGTGTGTGTGTGTGTGTGTGTGTGTGTGTGTGTGTGTGTGTGTGTGTGTGCGTGCGTGCGTGCGTGCGTGCGTGTGTGTGTGTGTGTGTTCCTGTATGTGAGAAACACATGTTGTGTGTGTGTGTGTGTGTGTGTGTGTGTGTGTGTGTGAGAGTGCTTGAGTGCGATACTTGGGCAGAATAGCTGGATAATTGTGTTTCCATTGTACTTCCTTACTGTGCATACCTCCTGTAGCAGTGCATTAGCTCTCTTTGGCACTGATGATAACCATCCCTACCCCAGCCTAGGCCAGGCTTATTATACTCTTCTCTTAGTCATACTCAAATTAAAACAAATCAAAAGCTGACCGATAGCAAAAGTTTCCCCTAAAAGGCTTGTCTTCTAAATTGAAGTATTTATGAACATCTTATCCATTTTAAATTAACTTGATAAAAATCTTTTTGCATTTATGCATTTCCGTGTGCTCCGTTAGTTTCACAAAACTG
The DNA here is from genome assembly GCF_902167405.1 of Gadus morhua. NCBI lineage: Eukaryota > Metazoa > Chordata > Actinopteri > Gadiformes > Gadidae > Gadus > Gadus morhua. The sequence continues at coordinate 13,461,279 of NC_044068.1, forward strand.
TCAGTTGAGTCCAAGGTGTGGTCTGTTAAGTTCTGGGGATTGTTTACTACATTGGGCTGGTATGGTAGGGCAGAGCTCTGTTTCAGCTTCAAAACACATTAGTCCTTAGTATGACAGTATACATGATTGCTCGCCTGCCTTTGCACAACCGCACAAAAACATCAAGGTTAATGTGTATATTTGTCTATGTATGTTTCCATAGGTTCGCCTGTCTTTGCCTGTATGCTATGCATGTGTGTATTGTGTAGTGTGTTGGACATGCAGTGTAATGCATGTAAGTTCAAACTGCACTGTTTTCAAGAAATTCACCATTTCCATGGATGTGAAAAGAAGCTGTTCCCACCAAACCGTTACAAAATATAATAAACAATATTGTGACACACCTGCTTACTATTTCAACAGTCTAAATGATTGCTAAACAATAACTAGTATCCAGTTTCAAAAACACGATGGATGTGATTTACATTGTTATTTCCAGCTGCACTTCATGAAGTTGGGGTTGAAAACATTTTTCTCAAATTCCCAAATCCGTTGTGCCATCTTTTGTCTTTCCTTTCCTTCTTCGTAGCTAGATGCCCACTTTGATGCGATTTGAAAAGTGTGTGGGTTTCAATGTCAAACAATGGGAATTTGGGTAATAATGATAGCCGTTTTGGTTTGCATGGATCAGAATTTACTATGTATGTATCTACATCAGTGGAGGCTTCTCCATTGAGGAGAGGGAGGAAGATCCTCCCTAACATTGTTGAGAATAAAACATTTAGATTGCCCCGACTATTGTAATGAATTAATGCCCTTAAATATGACTACTTTATTGCCTTTGAATATATAATGTTCGTTTCCCTGGGTAAAGGGACATTAGCACCCCCTATCGCCTATTGACAATTACTTCAGGGAGGAACGTCCTCCCTCCGCCGCCGTCCACTCCCATTCATTTTCCCGAAAGTACTGGCGGCCGGTGGATAACATGGGTTTCAATGGAAGAGAGGAGGAAAATCCTCCTCTGAGTGGGTGGGACCTTAAGGGGTCTGATTCGCGCAAAAATCTATCCGTCTGCGCTATGAACCAATAAGCAGGATCCCTGGATGTTGAGCAGTGTTGCCAGATTGGTCCGATTTCCCACCCAATTGGGCTACTTTTAACCATGTTAGGCTGGAAAAATTATCATTGGGCGGGAAATCTGCCCAATCTGGCAACGCTGTCGATAACAAACCCGGTCTGCATTGCCGCGGTGCTCAGTCTGAGAGACGCAGAGTAAGTGAAATCTGCGATAGCGAGATCCTAAATGCACAATGGAAACATTGGAAACGGAGGACATTGTTAACGTCTTATTACAAAAACCATTCCATTCATTCAGAAAGAGGTAGACCACTTCCCAAAATCAAGGTCATCAGAAGTAATGGCAACGTCAGTGTTGTGAGTGCTACATGGTTTGCTAGGTACGCATGACTTACTGGTAGCATTACAAGCAATTGTAACTGAAAATAAACATAGCTAAATAACTTCAGTCAGTGAGGGCAAAAATAGGCCCAATAATAGGCCCAGATTTTTTTATTTACTTTTACAAATCAATAGTAGGCCTGATTTGACTAATATGCTTTGCATCCTTTCCTTCTCAAATTACAGTGATGCCACTGGTGGCTTTGTATACATTTTGTTCACATAACTCCCTCCCTGCTATTTTGTAGTTCACCAAAACACCCTGAAACAACTTGAGTCTCACATTCTTATGCCACCATACACCAACAGTGCAAGCAGGCCAATGGCAGGCCAATTCCTTCCTCCCTCACTTTAAAAACCAACAGCCGCCACTGATCTACATATATATATTTGTGTGTGTGTGTGTGTGTGTGTGTGTGTGTGTGTGTGTGTGTGTGTGTGTGTGTGTGTGTGTGTGTGTGTGTGTGTGCGTGCGCGCGCGCGTGCGTGCGTGCGTGCGTGTGTGTCCGCAGCAGACGTTGATGCCTACTTTGATACACCAATGCCTACCATATGTCTTTATAAAGCCAAAAGGACCCCAGCTATAACTAGTACACACCTTGACACCTCTTTGGTCTTATACATAGAAGTGAATCACCCCTGGCTCCCACTATGAAATGATAACTGGACTCACCCAGAGAGGCTAAAATCGCCACGGCGATGATGAGGAGTGCAATAATTCCGTACAGAACTTTGACCGCCAACTGGAGGGAATGTGTCTGCTGGCACTTAACACATCCGCCCCGGCCACGACCTAAAAGGGATCGTACGGATGATAATAATAATGGTTATGATCATTACAATATATCGAAAATTAAACATTGTCATGGCACATGTTACGTTATACGGTAATATTACCACAGTGTATGCATAGCGTTAGCCTTAAGTCCGGAGTCGCTAGTTCCCACAATGCCAATCTGCTATCCTTGCATATAGCATTTCACGGCTGCGAAAACGATATCCATGGCGCTCACTCACCCTTCCAACATTAATATCCTTTCCTACCAGACGCAGAGCAGACACGCACAGATCTCTATAGTCATAAAGATTTCCTGTGTTGATATTGAATCATTGGATTATTAATATGGTTATTTCATTGTATTTCACTTTCAGAAAACTGGGTGTGGATATATATATATATATATATATATATATATATATATAACCGAGTATAAACCTGTTTATTTAACTTAAATACACACCCAATTGCCATATGTGTTTCCAGCTCCTATTCATCAATGAAATGGATGCATGCGATTCACTTTAGAGACACTGGCCCTAGTGGTGCTATCGGATTACATAGGGGCCAGATATGCACTTCTACACTCTTATACACTGCATTGTTCCCACCAGGACTCGTAACGTCAGGGGCCTGCCATGGTTGAGCTATGCAGCATGTCTTGGATTGAGAGCGGCTGGGGGTGGAGGTGTGGGGGGGGGGCTAACTGTGGAACAATGCAACTCTGGCAAAGTGCCACAGCAGATGTTGAACTCGCGTCGTTGCTAAGCTGTCACGGTGGTTGAGGCACGGAGAGAGAGATGCATGTAGGGGAACGCACACACAAACACATACACAAACACACACACACATCAGTCACTCACACACACTGTACTGCAAAGACACACACACACACACGTACATACACACATGATATTGCACAGACACACACACATACACACACATGGTCATGCACACACAAACACACAAGCATTTAAACACACACACATGGTGTCACACACAAACAAAGAAATTTGTGCGTGTGTGTGTGTGTGTGTGTGTGTGTGTGTGTGTGTGTGTGTGTGTGTGTGTGTGTGTGTGTGTGTGTGTGTGTGTGTGTGTGTGTGTGTGCGCGCGTGCGTGTGAAATTCACCTCGAAATGGAGGCATCTCCTCTTCTTCTCCAGTGAGATCCTCCTCTGAAAGACAAGATGTCAAATAAACATAAATCTTCAGCTTAGCATTGCAGTCCTATCATCGTGAGCATTGAATGTTGTTATATTTTCTATTTTCATCATTATCACATTAATGCTTTTCTTTTCTATTCAAGTGTTTAAACCATATTAATCTACGGTAGATTATAAAGTAGTTATATTAAAGAACAAATGTGCTTGATTGTTACCTTTAAAGAGTTGGTTCTCATAGCCACCGTAGTTTTCTGTCAGAGAGATAGAGAGGGGGGGGGGGGGGTCAGTGATTTGAAAGCTGAAACTACTGCTTTTTTGTTTGTTTGTACGTTTATCAGTTATTTTTTGGCTTACTCGGTCAGCCCTATAAGGAGCCTTTACAAGTCCTCACACACCATGCCACACAGTCCAACACGACACAGCATGGTAGCAACGCAATGCAACATCACACGACACAACACATATTGCCTCTGTTTAAGCATACACTGGCTGAAAGGAGACTTAAAGGACGAGCACAGCTCTGAGATCATACTTGACTGTCGTTTTGTAGAAAAACGATTAAGTGTGACTTGAATAAATGGTGACTAATCGACCGTTCACCGTTGTTATCGAGTTTTATAGTGGTCCCATAGGGGAACACATTCTGACAGCTGTGGTTAGCTTTGTGCGCTGTGTGTGTTTGTGTGTATGCAGGCGTGTGTGTGAACTTGTGTACGTGCAGCGCTTGTGTACGCGGGGCTTGTGTGTGTGTGTGTCCATGCAAATTGTGTTGAAGGTTACCGGAAAGCTGGTTTCTGTGCAATTTTGCAGTGTTTAAGTTGCGTGGATGGTTGTTTGCAAGTGTGCATAATATCATCCTATGGAGGAGTTTATCATCAGGCTTAACCAAATGTGGTCAGGGAGAGAGAGACTTCTCCTTGCCAAGTTGCATACCATTATCAGCTTTGCAGTGACTGTATGAGTTTCAATCAATTCACAACTGTTAGTTGTTTAGTTTTTATCTTTTCGAGACCTTTTTCTTGCCATAGAAAACAACCACAGAGGCCTGTTGGAACTGCCTTACATGATTTGTTTCTGATTGAACGGGACAGAATAGTTCCAACGTCCTCGGGGTGCTTGTTACACAACTCAATGCAGAAAAAACATTGCCTCTGTCCATGTCAATGCTAGCTTTCCTCCACAGATGACAACTGATTGCTGGTTGTTTACCAATGACCCTTGGCTGACACCGTAGCTTGTAAAATTGCTCTCTCAGATACAATCTCTTCTTTGATTCAAGCCTGTGGCTGTGTGTTAATCTCAACGGGAAAGACTCAATCTTACCATTGTGAGGGTAAACACAGAAGTAATGGGATGGGGGGCAATTTGATTTCTTCCCTGAAACCACTGTAAACATTCCCTAATGCCATTTATGTAATTCAAAACAAGAAGTCACTAGGCCAAAAAGCCTATGAGATTCATGTCATCGCAGAGTAAACACCAAAAGACCAGCAGTGTTGACAATGTATTGATAAATTATTAATTCTTGTTGTTAGGCCTGCTATGATGCCCAGTGAAAACATGAAGCAATGGGTTCTGGTTTTAAACATCGAAAGCATATATGGCAATGTGAATAATTGTTTTGTGGTGTTGCTATTCCCTAACATGTGGATAAAATGGGTTAGATGGGGTGGATATTTTAGGAAGGCTTTATTTATTTTTCTGTCATCATATGTATACCAAGACATATGTAAGGAAGCACTAGCCCCATGCTTCAGGCTAAGAGCCTTTTGCTGATTTAATTTGAATGCGTTGTATAAGTAGAGAGAGAAGAGAAATTCCACACATTTTAGCCTTGAATCCGTTTTCGGTGCTTATTTTTTCAAGAAGAGAGGAAATGGACGAGAAGATGTAGGTGACCTATTTGATTCAGCAGAGCAAATGTAACGGATGTGAACATATGATCTTTCCTGAAATAGCGCATTATAAAGGCTGGCGTTTTGTTAAAATAATTTTAAACATTATCATGATGTTCTAGGGATAGGTCTCACAAGGATGTCCACTCAGGTTTCCTCATGCATGCATTTACAGTGACCCCACCTATTTAAACAGCGCCACCCCTCCTCTGTTCTTCCACTGACCTGAGTTTTCCTTGGGTCTTGTTTTTGCATATGGTTTGGCTTCATTTGCGGCGCTCCCACTCAGTTATTTATATTATATCTTGTCAGTTATTTTTATTATAGCTGCAGAGTTGGACTTCCAAGAAGTAAGCTCTAGCCCCTAGTGAAATAATCTCTATACACTATTCTTTTAATTATGGGTCTCACCCGTGCACACCTCGAAGTGCTGAGATTGTCATGGCATCTTATGCTTTGACCGAGTTTCAGTTTAAAATATGTGCATCATAGTGTGCACCAAGGTGTGGAACGTGGCGAAAAAATGACAAGTCATTTTGCAAGCTATTAGTGAGTGAAATGCTCTGTGAGAATATGTGTTTCGAGTTCCCTCATTTAGACGTAAGACCATTTAGATTTTAAAACCACTCCCGGCTAATACCTGCGAGAGGACGTTTGTTTTAGTTTTGCTCCTTCGCTCATTTCTGGTCGCTCTCCCGCTTTTTTGAACTCATGTATCTTCCGAGCAGTAGCTCTAACTTATTTACTGTATATGTTTCAACCACATTCTTTGGAGGTTGTTGCAATCCGACTCTGTTTGACCACGTCTGAGTGCAGTATATGGTTGGATGAAAGGTTTGTAATGGGGTTGTGGTGGAAGCTGTTTGTTGTCGGGGGATTATACGCACCCCAGGGAACCACAGTTCAGTGCTTGGGAAGATAGATCTAACAAAAACCAAGTCACGTACAATTTTCTAAATTAAGCATAGACTGTATATTTGTGTTGGCATTTGACCAGCATCAGAATGAAGCGGGGAGGGAAAGAGAGAGTCAGAGTCTGAGACAGAGATGGAGACAGAGAGAAAACGCACTCATAAACAGCCAATCTGATCCAGTAATTAAATCCATTGTGAAAGCACCAACCGCTTCAACCTATTGGCTTTCTCCTTTGGCATAAACATTCAAACTACCATCTCGTTGTCGTAATTTGTTTCACAATGAGTAGCAGTAGTGAAACAAGGCAGATGCCAAATTAATAGATGTTTTTGGGAATTAGATCAGAGTGTGGATCCTGTTTGACTTTCATTTGGTAATTCAATGTTTATCTAGGGAATTGAGAAAGCCTGATTGGGGTTTTCCTTCACTTCCGACGGCAGTTCTTGTAATAACACGAGGCTCGGTTTACTTCTAAAACAAACTGGGAATAGGTTTCTTCCTTTTCTTCAGACTGTGGACTGTCTTGTGTGACACTGTCAAGGATACAAGTCAAAATAGCCCATCGGTAAGAGTTAGAAATTGCAGGGTAAAACTCGCCTTTCACCTGGTCTCGGGGGGGAAAAGTGCATCATCGTTTTTATTGCCTTGCATGAAACGTGGATTTCGGATTTAAGTAATGTAGACTGCTGAGTTCTGGAAAAGAAACACTGTCGTCAGATCTTTAAATATGTGATGTTTTTTTTTGTGTCTGGCCAGTGTCTTTCCATCAAATGCTATCCACACAGGTGCCTTACCAAGGAAACCGAGTTCATTGAATCTAAATAAAATAACATTTTCAAGACTAAGTTCATTCAGTGGGAAAGAAGAATCTGGGCAGAAAATGCAAGTCACGCGGACGACTTAATGCACAACATGTTTTGTATGATTGGTTGTATCACATTAAAGCTATCTATTCTTAATGGAAAGCTTTACATGCCCTGACGCTGAACATGCCCTCGTCGAGATTTAAAAATGACAGGTACTCCGTACCTCCAAACCAAAGTTAGGAGGAAGGAAAACCTTGACAGCCAGGCAGAAGTGTTGTAATATCATGGTGCCATTGAGCACTCATGATATTACAGCAGCATAGAAGATTGGTCATTTCATGGTGCCACTGAGCAGCCATGGTTGTGCTTGCAGGCTGTTGGAATCAGCCAAGAATAAGCCTTTGCACTGCTTCCAAAATCTCTATTAAGGAATAGAAGTACACATTGGATATTACCTAATGTTTACTCCATATTCACCCAAAGACCAGCCGGGTATGTCGGGAGTTCGGGACAAGACAAAACAAACTGGAACTTTTTTTGAGCTTGTTTGTGTGTGTATGTGAGTGTTCATGCTTGTGTGCGTTGGTTTATGTGTCATTACGTAGACATGCTTGTGTGTGTGTGTGTGTGTGTGTGTGTGTGTGTGTGTGTGTGTGTGTGTGTGTGTGTGTGTGTGTGTGTGTGTGTGTGTGTGTGTGTGTGTGTGTGTGTGTGCTTGTGCGCATGGTTGCATGTGTGTGTGCATTTGTGCGTGCGTGTGTGTGTGTGCCTGCGCGTGCGTGCATGATTGGCTACGTAGACGTCTACTCCAGATGTTGTACAGTGGGCCAGCCAGCCCACCTATCCAAACATGAGCACCGCTCAAGCACACGCGCTGCTAGGACAGAACACACCGGGCTGGAGCAACAGTGAAGTTACAGGTTACTACAGGAGTTATTCTCTCCACTCTAAACATATGATATTGGCTGTAACCTGTTCCATGGGTTACACCTTGGAACAGGAAGGTGTAACCCAGGCAAGTGTTCACAAACACTGAATCGTGGTTGCTGCTTGGCTTCTTTGTTGATAATTAAGTTTTTTCTTACTCTTTTGGTGTGAGGGGGTGGGGCCATGGTTGGCGGGGGGGGGGTTCATAACATGTGAACCGGAACTGTGATTGAGGGCTTTACAAATACACTGTACTTGACTTGATCAGAAACATAAATATCATGAAAGTAAACAAAGGAACAAACCATGTATGGTTCTAGATATCGAGCCTTTTATATTTAAGCAATAGATCACGCCAGGCTGTGGTATGTGCTCATTATACCACTGTTAAGGGGCGTTGTCCGGCCCCGACGCGCAGCGGAGGGCCGGCGACCCCCTTCATAGTGGTATAATGAGCACATGCCACTGACTGAAGTGATCTATTGCTTTTATACAACGGTTACTGTTATGGCGAAACGAAAGTCATAGACACACTACATTTAAAAAGAAACAAAGAAAGTCAAAGTAGCCGTTTTGTTAAAGAATACAAAAAAGTAGTCCCTCCTGGCTGCCGCTATGCATCGACGGTCGCTATGCAACACACTTTAGCGTCCCTCTGAGAGAAGGCTCCGATAGAGCGGTTCGCCGGCAATTTATCCTATGGAGCAGTTCACTCGCCGTGTGCCTAAGCTTTCGTTAGTCTCTCCATCGCCTTGCTCACTCCCGGAGTAACAACATTTGCACCCTCTCCATCATCCAACACATGTTTTACTTTGTAACTGTTTCTACTTCCAGGCGCGGAGTGATATGCAAACCTTCACAAAATAATCGGGCGTCATAGCAGTTATGTATATGCTCATTATACAACAGTTGGGAACCAATCAGATTGCTGGATTTAGGTCCCCCGTTGTATAAATCCTGTTGCCCCATCCTAAGCGTAATTCAAATGAACAGACAGAACAATGGTTATTGGCTGAATGTATCCCTCATACCTCCTGTATTCTTTACAAATTATATTGAGTTAACTCCAAACATGCACACTAATACACTTTCAGCCTTCATGTAAAGTATTTGGCACCATGTTGGGCATTTTTTAAACAAGCTCACGTTCAGGGACGCGGGAAGTGGGGGTGCTTAGGGTGCTGCAGCACCCCCCTGGCGGTCCCCGGCTGTAACTGCAAGTGAGAACGTTTTCTGAACAAATCAATATTTTTTTTTTTAGAGTAGAATTGTATCATACAACATGATTTTTCATGAAATTATTGACATCCACCCTTTTTGTTATATTTATCATATTAGCATTTCATTTTATTTAGGACATTGTCTGTGTAGGTTGACGTAGGCTATGACGCAGAACGCAGAACAATGCTATGTGCGCGACGGGAAAATTCGAAATGTCAAGCTTGTTACAAGAGCAATGTGTCACAGAAAATAAGTATTTTCCAATTTTTTTGGCCCCAAGAAGGCAAAACTTCGCGATCAAAACACCAGCCGGACATCCAATTCCCTGCATTCCGTATGTAATCTGTCCATAGCTGAATATGGTACTATGCTGATTTTACATAAGCATGTTGGTGTTCAACATCTGTTGTAGTGCAAAACATTCTAAAACTGGTGTAAAATGTTGCTGGCCATATTGATAGACGCGTTGAATGTTATCGTTTTGATTCTGGAACCAATCCCGCACGTAAACTGGTTGCCAAAAAAAGAGCAAAGACGGACGGTTCACTTGACGGAGAAATCGTCACTTTCCTCATATCAGACAACTCGTAACTCTGGATGAAAATGAAGGCTTTCTTTTACTGTCACTTTCCTTTGTAAACCTTTAGAAATAACCTCCCGAATCCTTGTTATAAAGCTGTGTATAATCCCGGACCGCAACAGCTTGTCGGCATGTTGTTAGTGTGTGAAATTCAGCACAGTATCAGCCGAGTTGTCTCTAATTTCCACATTGTTTACTTGCTAACGTTTGTGAATAACAGTGGCTAGTTGGCAGAGTTAGTCTTTTTACACACCAGAAGAGTGTTCATCAGAGCGGAGCCCTGAATGTGACTTCACTCTTCATCTTGTCTCTGTAAACATTGGATGTTGCGCAGCATTTATTATGACGTCATTATATAAACTCTCTCTCAGCACCCCCCACTCGGACTGACTTCCCGCGTCCCTGCTCACGTTCCACCATAAACATCAAGATTAATTTCAAACCACAAAAACTCAAAAAGATGCTTCAACGCTGTTCTCCCATTCACTGCTAACCTGGGCTCGAGTTAATCACGCCTTCTAACTCGAAAAACCTACTTAAACAAACCCAACCTTTGAAGCGAAAACAGAGTTCAGCCATTACGGGCCTCTGAGCTAGAGATCAGTGTTTAAATTCTTGACCGCGACTCGCAAAAAAACTAATCTGGCTTTCCCCAGACCTCTGTCAACATCCCCCTGGATCAGATCGATCAGATCGTCCGGCCGGAATGCTGTGGTCTGCTCCTTCGCATTAAAACGGTAAACGCGTGGAATTTGTTAAGTCCCGAGTCTGTACTTTGTCGGCGCTTTCGGGGAGAAGCAGTTACAAGGGAATGTCCTTTTATTGTGGTTCTGGGGCAGTGAAACCGGAGATGTTCAGTGGCACGGTTTCAGAAATTCTGCGCGGGTTTCTTGGGGCCTAAACAGCGCCAGGCAGACTGGTGGAGAGACAGAGAAGCCCGGCCGGTTGGGGTTTACAGCTCCGTGAGACCTAAGGGCGTGTTCGCCGGTCTCAAACGTTCAGTGTTTACTCTGGAACTCACATGGGTTTTTGTTGAAAGAGGAGCTAGTTGGATGAAGAAAAAAACTATTTAGCGCCAGTGTTTGCCATCTCACGATAGCATGGACTTCCCCGTCCAGGCAAAAGTGCAGAGTTAGAAATGTGCGATGGTGTCAGTCACACAAGGTTACTTTCTTAAAGTGTGTGTGTGGTTGTGGCTACGTACACTCGCGTGTGTGCTCTCAATTTCTCAATTGGTTTTCATCCCATTACACACACAAGTGCGCACACACACACACACACACACACACACACACACACACACACACCAGCACATCCGCACACACAAATTAACAAACACAGACAGACACACACACACACACACACAAAAGCAAAGACCACATTAACTGCTATCATCAGCGGCGTTCAACATCAATGAGCGCACATAAACAAAGCTTACGTTAGCTGACCCAGTGCCAGGTGTGTGTTGGTCTCCACTGGGGCCGTTTCACTAAATATGTCAACACATTCTACCACCTTCCGGAGCATATGGGCCGCGTGCTTCAATCGCCTCCCCCGTTCACACTCCTTAGACCACCCCCGTTTCCACTCCATGTTTCTCTGTAGGCTGCTCTCTCTCCACCCCCCCCCCCCCCTCCACACACACACACACACACAAACACATACTGCCATATCTTACACTGTATGGCCATGTTCTTTATTTGTTTTACAGTCTCATTCGTATTTTCTATCTCCCTCTCTGTCTCTCACACACACACACACACACACACCCACAGACACAGACACACACACACACACACACACACACACACACACACACACACACACACACACATCTGGGTTGCTGGCAGCTCATGTTTCGTGCCATGTTGTGAATCAGCACAAATGGAAGATGTTCTTTCACACACGCAACCCTTTAAAGTGGGAACGGGCAGAAGAAGAAAATAACTACGACCGCCACAAACCCCCTGGATGTCTGGCACCCTGCCGGGCCCCTCAGAGCTACACACACTCACACACACATTCTCACACACACACACACACACACACACATTCTCACACACACACACACACACACACACACACACACACACACACACACACATAACACACAGACACCTCCCCCCCCCCCACACACACACACACACACACATCGCACACACACAGACTAAAGCTGACTGGGTTCTGGTTTGGCATCCAAGAGCAACACTCCTGCACTTTCTTCAGGCTCCTGTGGCTTCAGCCAGGCTTTTAGAAAAGTACCTGTCTGCACTTTTGGTGGCCCCTCACACACAAGTGCAACGGCCCACGTCTGTGTTCACATACAGAAGGCCAACATGTTCACGCTCCCTTAGCATCCAACAAAAATAATCATCAACATTAATTATTTTCTTCTTTTTGGGCAGCCTCTCACCGTTATGATCTAATTTCAAGTTCAGCCACAGACTTCTCAACGACGAACACAGCGACCACAACATCAAAAAGTGTTACCTTTCATTGTGTCTGCTTCTTGTCCACGCTGCCGTATCCACCTGAACTCAGGTCAGCTGATGAAAGCTGGCTGTTGGTGGTGGTGGTGGTGGTGGCGGTAACTCTCTCTCACTGTCCAATAGGAACACGTGTGCAGCACAGGAGAGTCCCCAGTGTCACTACTCCTCAGAACCAGCTGCCACCATAGGCTTGCTCGTTTCCCCGGTATGGAGACAATGATCCAGAGAGAGAGAGTGGGAGAGAGAGCCGATGAGGAAGAAGAAGAATGCTTTATCCTGGAATGAGAGGAGCACCACACTCAGCCAGAGGAGCTCTCTGACCGATGGCTGCCCTACACTCACCTCCCCCCACCACCACCACCAACACCCCCAACGCCCCCCCCTCAACAACACACACACCCCCTTTCTCCTCCTGGACTTTTAGGGAAGCGGTTCTCTCGTCATAGGCGACATGTACATATGATATCCGTGCAGTCGGTTGACGGCGTCGGGTCCACCTGGTCGGAATTCTGCTGATGCGGAAAAAAAGTTTTCTGGGGGGCTTTGCTCTCCTGAAGCTACAGATGGTTGGTCGATTGCTGCATGAGGCTTCCACCCTGTAGTTCACTGTTTTCTCTGCTGCTCCCTGTGTCCTGAGTTAAGTCTTTAGTAAGTGTGTGTCGGCTGTGTGTGTCTGTGTGTCTCTGAGTCTCTTGCGTTTCAACACATCCAAGCTTTCCCCTGCAGAGGTCGAGGAAACCAAACCCCTGGACTGAAGGGGAAAAAACCCACATGTGGCGCAGGAGTCAGCAAGAGTGGGACGGAGAGAGAGAGGGACGGAGAGAGAGAGAGAGAGAGAGAGAGAGAGAGAGAGAGAGAGAGAGAGAGAGAGAGAGAGAGAGAGAGAGAGAGAGAGAGAGAGAGAGAGAGAGAGAGAGAGAGAGAGAGAGAGAGAGAGAGAGAGAGAGAGAGAGGGAGTATTTGGTGGAAAGAGAGAGAAGGAGAGAGAGCAAAGAGGGAGAGAGAGAGAGATGGAGGAGACAAAGAAATAATGAAAAGAGGGAGTGGCAAAAGGCAGAGGAGGCAAACAGAAAAAAGGCATGAGAGAGAGCCAGAGTGAGGGAGGGAGGGAGCAGGGAGGGTCAGTGTCCATGTGTTTTGTTTAAAACTTGGTTTTTGTGGCCGAGGCTAATGGCTAACAAATGTTTGAACGAAGGCAACGGAGCACCTTGAATATCTGTGTCCTTGGCGCTGGGAGACAGGGAAATAGTTTGTGTGTACCAGTGTGTGTGTGTGTGTGTGTGTGTGTGTGTGTGTGTACCAGTGTGTGTGTACCAGTGTGTGTGTGTGTGTGTACCAGTGTGTGTGTGTGTGTGTGTGTGTGTGTGTGTACCAGTGTGTGTGTGTACCTGTGTGTGTGTGTGTGCGTGTGTGTTTGTCTGTACCAGTGTGTGTGAGTGTGTGAGTGTGTGCATGTGTGCGTGTGTTTGTGCCTCTTCATGCCTGCTTGTGTCTTTGACACAATGCCACAATGCCTGCTTGACGTATTGTGTGAAAGGTTTTCCTTCCGCTTGTATAGTTTCTTGGATCTCACATATGCCAATTGGATTCCCGTTGTCCCTGAAACGTAACAATAAACATTGAAAGTCAACCCATGCTCATTGTCTGCATTCAAATTCCCTGTCGAATGCTAAATGCCTTTGTACATTAAAAGATTACTGTTTGTGTCTGCAAACACAAACACACACAGGAGTTTAGAAATAGAAACACACACTTGCTGCAGGCATAACATAAAACCCAAACTACAAGAACACTGAAATAGTAAAACAATAGCTTTGTTACTGTCATCTATGCTCTATCAACCATTGTTCCTGTTTTGACAATTAAGCACCAATTTTAGCTTCTGCAAATCATTTTTGGGTTTGAGTGAGTGTGCATTTGCTGTGTGTGTGCACACGCAAATGCAAATACACACACACACATGCATGCACGCACACACACACACACACACACACACACACACACACACACACAAGCACACAAAAGCACTTACAAACATACAATTCCAATTATGTTCAATCACATTGAACATAACATCAGAGTGATGTTGGAAAAAAAATCAACCTCAAAACGATGGCACGCTGTGCCCCATGTAGGTCCACCTGTTAAAATCTATTCAAAGCCCCATTACTCTTTGTTTCACGGTTAAGTTTGCAAAACATTTGGTTGCGTGTGTGCTTGGGCCTGTGTGTGAGACACTTTTTGAACAGATCACATGCAGTCCTGTTATTCAAGGGGTAAAAACAAGGACATGAAGGACAAGAAATGTGTTATTTTTCCGGGAACATCTTCTGAACCGTGAATGTGTTTCTCTTCCTCTGAAGTACATTCCAGCTCCAGCTTCCAGATCCAGATCCCAGTTTCCTGACCTGGCCTGAAGAAGTGCACTCTGGTATTTGAAGTGAAGTAGGATCCAATTGCGACAAGCAGAATTATAAACTGAAAGAAAAAACAACGCTTTAAGCTAAACAGCATTGTGTTTATGAATTATCAGTGTTATCATAGTGTTCATACCTTGTTTGATACTTCTACAGACTGGGAGTCATTCGAAGTAGCTTTGTCATATTTTGAAGTCATGATTGCTGGGTTTTATACGTTGACATATTCTGGAAAGTGCGAAGTTGCGGCCACTAGAGGACATAAGGGCATCGCCGCATGTTGTTACGTTAAAGAATTCTAAAACTACAAAAATAACATGTACTGCTACATAATAATGTGTTGTATGTAGGTATGTAAAACTGCTTATATAGCTGCTTTTTCACCTATGACATGTGTAGCTGCTTTTGCCCTCAGAATGCCAGGACCTTAATAGGAATGTCCTTGCTTCTTTTCTTGCCTTATTTATCTTACAACGTCATTAAATAACCGTAAAGTTACACTTTCGGATTTAGAGCGAAACAAAGCGGGTGACGGTGGACGTGTAGGCCTAACATATAACAAGAATGGTTGTCCATGGAAAAGTGCCATGCGTCAGGCATGTTAAACACGTTATGATATTATTAAACAAGATGTTATCGATGCCACCTTGTGGTCACATTCTGGTGTTACACTTGTCGTCTTGACAGTCGTCACACAAACACACACACACACACACACACACACACACACACACACACACACACACACACACACACACACACACACACACACACACACACACACACACACACACACACACACACACACACACACACAAACAAACCAAGGCATTTGGGGCAGGTGCATGAGTCACTGTAGGCACGCTCTGTGTCCTAACCCTAAAGGTTACTGTGGTTACTATGATGATGCATGTAAGCCTTCCTGGATCCCATATGACATCCCGCCTCATTATAGCTCACAAACACTGGATAACTGTATGCACAGAGTTTCAGGGCAGCTGCTGGCCAGACTCAAAACATGCAATGGGGATAGGCAGCCTCGATTTTATCCCTGGATTGCACGTGAATCTCTCTCAGTAGACTGGTTCAGTAAGGGTTAGTATGCCTGTCAGTTAGTCAGTAGACTGGTTCAGTGAGTCAGTAGACTGATCAGTTGTGAGACTGGTTCAGTTAGGGTTAGTAGACTGGTTCAGCTTGGATTAGTAGACTGGTTTAATACTGGTTAAGTGATGTTGTGAAAGTAACATGATGGACTGCACAAAAGCACTTCATCATTCACCTGGATTTCAGATAATTATGAACTTTAAACATAGAATAGCATGATTATCTGGGAGTAAATAAATGTTTTTTTCATTTTTCATTAAGTTCAAGTATTGGTTATAGTGTGTGTGTTGATTGAGTTGGTTTTGTAGAGGAGAAGACGGCAGGAGGAACTGAGACCCCATGTAAAAGCCATCAGCCGACGACCTCAATACAATTGTACCGATTGCAATTACACCTTGACCAGCCAATTATGCAGCTTGCATGAATTTAACCGGTGGTAGGAACATTGTGGTGTTGGTTGGACACGCCTGCGTCAAGCTGAAACCAAAGTGATGACAAGAAGTAAACAAGGAAAGGTTCCTCGAGGCAGATGGTGTTTAATACCGGGCTTTTCTGTTCCGGCCTGCCATCATAACATAGGCATGCTCTTTCTTTGCTTTTCTCACCTTCTATTTCTTTTTTTTAATAAATCTTGTTTTCTAAAACAGAGGTAAGGACAGTAGTGTGTGTAAGTAAGTGGGAATAATATGTATTGGAACATAAACAATATTGTCTAGTCTATATCCTGTAACAAACCTGCTTGAATGAAGATGCGGAATTGAATGACTTTCCCAAAGACGGTTTAATTAATCCTGATGATGAAGGAGACATTGCCATTCATCACCCTCACATCATAGGCTAACAGAGGGAGCTGGTAGGCCTACTCACACCAACATTATATTATACACCCTATCTCTCTCGTTTTCTCGCACACACACACACACACACACACACACACACACACACACACACACACACACACACACACACACACACACACACACACACACACACACACACACACACACACACACACACACACCTCCAGCTTCTCCAGGATAAACTACATCTCGCAGCGGGACAGTTAATCGCTCAGAGCGTGTCCAAGAGGAAAAAAGGGAAAATAAAAAAAGCACACTCACAGCTTTAATTTCAGACACAACGCGGAGGCGCCCTCTTGCTGCGGTCCTTCAGCGTTGCGGATTATTTACACAACTTCTGGAAAGGTCCTGGGCCACGCACATCCTGGAGTGCCTCCCACCAGTCAGCGTCGTCCGCTGTGCTTCTGCCTCCCACAAGTCAGCATCGTCCCCGTTAACCGCTGGTATAAATAGGGCGCTAGCGACACCGACCGAGCGTGCGAGCTGCTTCGGAGACGCGCAACTGCAGTAAGTATAACCTCTCTATTGCGCAGTGATGTTAAGAGGCTGTTTGTGTGACTTAACCTTGCTGTATTTGTTTTTTGAATCATGCATATCTTGTGGTGTACAGTTGTTTAACGGGTGATTCCATGAATCACTGCACTTTGAAAATGTACTGTAGGTTATGTTAATAACATTTAATTATATCCAAGTTGAAGTTGTATTCATTGATTATTTGTAGGCGTTATTTCCTTTTTTGTGAATATTTTTGCTTCAGCAGAAATTATGTATTTTGGTCTCCTGCGATGTAACCTTTTGAGGGCTGGTTTGCATTGCTTACTCATGGGAGTGACGCGCACTGATTAAAACAATCGATAGGCTGGTAGGATGGGCTTCGTCATCCTCGGGTCGCATCACTCCAACTAGGGGCGTTCGCATCCCAGGTCGTAAGAACAAAGGTACACTGCTAAATATGAGCCAGGAAAGCGTGCACAGAACAGAGAGAAACAATATAAGAATAATCTAGTATTAGGATAGGCCTACACAACGTGGTGCTGCTGTATGAATATAAATACAGCCTAGTATAGTTTAGCCTTTAGCGGAATTGTTTGACAGGTAAGATAAAAGGTCAACGGCATCCTGAGGGGCTGCATCATCGTCAGGGATAACACCATGAAGTCCTGGCTTTACTTTCATCGTGATCGGTGTTGTTAAAGAAATCATGACGCAGATGGTAGCGTGTAGCGGAAAACACAACAATGCACTTTTTACATTGCTATTTTTCTCAAGGAGCCAGTTTCTCAGCCTACATGAGCTTGCAGAAATGTTTTTATGGGGAGAGTGAAGTGAATTTTAGTTACAACCTCTAGTTATCTAATGACTAGTTATCTTCTTGTTCGTTGTTCTTTTGTCACTAGTTGTTTGCGTTCTCCTTGTTGCGTACTAGGATCCCCGCTGGGGCCTGTGTAAACTATTACCATGTTTGAACGACACACACATTCAGGGCACCCATTGTATCACTATAGCTCCACCGAAACAACGGTCATTACAAGAACACGGTTGTTCCTGGAGAATTGGGCCGTTTTTCTTTCCTCTTTGTCCGCTTGGGGGGGGGGGGGGGGGGGGGGGGGTCTCCATCTGGGACATTAAAGGCCCACTATGCAACTTTTTTAGCCAAAATTACATTCAGTATGCAGGTTGAGAGTTATGCTGATGGTTCTGCATCCATTTCTGGGTTGATTGGTGGGTGTGTCATTTACCCATGTCGCCTCTCCAGTGAAAAAGCGCATATGCAACTTGATCTGTTCGGACCGACACAATCCGGATGTGACGCAGCGGAAGTATCCCGAAAATGTAGTCAGATTGTAGTTTCGAAAATGCTTTACGGCACAGACACACACCCAAACATGGCACCGGCTAGATATAAACAGCCAGTTGCGAGGCAATTGTTGTCCGAGGTAGGAAACCCAAACGCCGCCGTGTTTGGGTGCATGATAGACTTTAGATCGGGTTAGATTAAATAATCTCGGATATAAATAACGATCTCATCTCATCGTCATCCGTTTATCCGGGGTCGGGTCGCGGGGGGAGCAGCTCAAGCAGGGGGCTCCAGACTTCCCTTTCCCGGGCCACATTGACCAGCTCTGACGGGGGGATCCCGAGGCGTTCCCAGGCCAGTGTTGAGATATAATCTCTCCACCTAGTCCTGGGTCTTCCCCGAGGTCTCCTCCCCAATGGACGTGCCTGAAACACCTCCAAAGGGAGGCGCCCAGTAGGCATCCTTGCCAGATGCCCGAACCACCTCAGCTGACTCCTTTCTAAGTAAAGGAGCAGCGGCTCTAATCCGAGTTCCTCACGGATTACTGAGTTTCTCACCCTATCCCGAGACGCCAGCCACCCTTCTGAGAAAACTCATCTCGGCCGCTTTTACCCGCGATCTCGTCCTTTCGGTCATCACCCAACCCTCATGACCATAGGTGAGGATAGGAACGAAGATCGACCGGTAGATCGAGAGCTTTGCCTTGCGGCTCAGCTCTCTTTTCGTAACAACGGTGCGGTAAAGCGAACGCAATACCGCCCCCGCTGCTCTGATTCTCCGGCCAATCTCACGCTCCATGGTACCCTCACTCGCGAACAAGACCCCGAGGTACTTGAACTCCTTCACTTGGGCTAAGGACTCATAAATAACGATAATCGGGTTAAATAACTTCACATGGTGTGTCTGGTGTGTTTCCAGCATTCGTAGTGTTGATCAGCAGAGAAATAGTCCGCCAAGACGTTGAGGTTGCTTAGCAGCCAGAGACTCTGTCCATGCAAGTGAACGGAGCGTTCACTCTTCGTCATAACTATCAAACCAAACATCCTTCACATTCACCGAGCGAACATTCTGAAAGTAAAATGCACATTTCTCGCTAAAAATGTTTCCATAAACGCATTTAATGGCGTAACTATGTTACTATTCCCACCCAGAAAAAAGAAAGATGTCGGCCGTATGCTTCTGTGCAAGGGTCACTACTATGGTCACTACAGTAACGAATTGCTTTACGGCACAGACCCACAAACACGGAACCGGCTCGATATAAACACAAGTAACTAATGGATTGTTATATTCATCATAGATCAGCCGACTAAAAAGAGACAGAGAAACCCAATGTCGGAGGAACAGAAGAAGAGAAAAGGGAGACAGACCGACAGAGAGGCCAGACACGAGTAAACGTTGGGCAAGCTTTTCAGGAATAGCGTGAACTGAAAGAAAAAGAAGACTGCAAATCAGACGCCGACTCGGCCGTGTTGCTTTTGAAATTGAAAGTAGGCTACCCTTGGGTGAACTTTGTCTGCGTAATATTCTTGATTCTGATAGTCTCTGTACACATGTGTTTGCTAAAAAAAAATTGTTTTGTCGACCGTTTTGTTGTGAGCCCTGTTTGTTTCTAGCTTGCTTGGTTGCAACCATATAAACACCTTTGTTTCCATGGGTGTTTTGCTGTTCGTATGTCTCGTCCCCCAGATACAGACTGAATCCCCGAATCCAGGTTCTTGTTTATTTCGATTATTATGTTGGCCAAACCTCTTACACTGATTGTTCTGTTCAACCTAAGATAAAATAATTATAACCTAGGGTATAAATTCTCCCCGTCAACTATAAAAAATGATGGATTTATGTTTATTGCAATGCAAATACACCATTTTAAAAATGTATAACCTTGCCTACACTTTATGAACATCTATTTCGGACATGGCTCCGCGCATTCGCCGGCTTCTTTGAAAACAAATGCACATGGCTCGCGTAGAAGAGCATGGGGAAGGGACGTCAACGAGTTGTTACGACAGTGTTGTGAAATATCTACTACGAAGCTGTAGGGGGCGCTGTGTAGAGAAATGTGCGTGCCAAAACCAAGAAAACAGCCAAGAAATGCCCGAAGTTGCATAGTGGGCCTTTAAGCTCTACTTTCAATCTCGACCTTGTCGTTTATTTTTTTTACTAACACAATGATTATGGCACGAAGTTGGCCTAGTTTGACCGCAGTACATCTTTTTATAAGGAGAAGGCAGCAGTAGTTACACATTTCCCCCTTGAAAGCTGTCAGCTGCAAGGGCAGGATAATACAACGATACATTTTACGATATTTGGCCAGTGTTGACGTGTAATGTGTGGTGAAATTGTTTTACAATGTTGTTAACAATCCCTCACAGATGTGTTCAGGGATTAATGGCCTGTTGTCCTCTTTCATCATTAGGGGTCAAAGCCTGAGAGAGTCTATTGCAGTAAAATAGGGGTCAGCTCAGTGGGTACAGCCAGTTCTTGGAGAGAAACAGAATGAGTTCATCTGTCAGAAATGCAATGAACCGTGTGGGCGCATGTGTGCTTTTCCCATACTAGAGAGAAGAGGAGGTGAAGGAAAGAGGGAAAGCAAGTAGGCTGTCTGTTTATTCAGAGGACATTTTCATCCAAAGGCACTGACAATAGGCTCTGAATGGCTACAAAAAAAAGATGCCGCATGACCTAGTTAAAAAAAGTAAACTGGACAGAGTGCAGAGTAGCACTAGGAATCAGAAAAACAAGGTCATAGGTGAAATTCCCCAATGCAGCCTAACAACGTGTGTTCTAGACTATAAGAGCTCCACATAATCTACAATTAAGCTTGTTTATGCATTAGAAAGTTATATATGTACAAAATACAGCGCTGTTATGTATTGGTGACTAAACATACCTGAACTGCTAATAAAGTAAGTGAGGTCATAGTCTGTTGCCGGGTTGTTTTGGGAAATGCCCCACCCTGTGGCTGTGTAGAGACATTACAACAACACCAAGAGCAGGAGGGGAGGTGAGGTCATCAAGGATGAGACAGCGCAACGCAATCTCCATTGTTTGTGTGCGTGTGTGTTCGTGTGTGTGTGTGTGCGCGTGTGTGGCGATATTAAATAAAGCAACCCACGGCCACACCGCTGTGCTTCTGCGGTGTCCTCCTCAGGTATTATTACCTTCATCATCCTGCTGGCCCTGTGAGCGTCGGAGAGGATGTTGATGTTGATGATGATGATGAAGAAAAAGGCCACCAAGACCCTGGCCGTGGTGGCGCTCCTCCTGGTCTCCGCTGCCAACGGCATCCTGTCTCCAACGGACCATGACCTCTCCCGTAAGCTAGCAGCCCGGCTCACCCTAAAGCTGCCGTCAGCCAGGGTCGCTGGCCCCGCTTTCTCGGATCTATAGCGCTGGCCAGTGGTCAAACAAACCATTGGGAACCGTGAGACTCAATCAAAACACTAATTAATGTTAACATGGTGGGACGAGCGACAATCGCTGATGGGCAGCTTTAATATGCAGTACAATGGAACAACGACTCAGTGCGGTAAAATGTGATGTCACGACATTCAGTGTTGTACAATGTGATGCCATTATGTGCAGTGCCATTACTTCAGCAGTTCTTTCAATGCAAAGCACATATTCAACAACAATGGTGTATTTCATTGAAATTGTACTTGTAACATTTGCCCCGTGTGTCCTCACACAACGCGTGCCGTCTGGCCTCGCAGAGATGTCACAGCTGGGCGAGAAGTACCTGGATAAACAGATTGAGAACGCTATCAACGGCGTGAAGGAGATGAAGAGCATCATGGACAAGTCCTCCGACGAACACAAGACATTCCTGAACAGCCTTGAGGAGACCAAGCTGAAGAAAGAGGCAAGCCAGCCCACTTATTGAAATCAGGACAGCTTCCTTACACACAGTTCACTTGTAGTTTATTTTATTTGCAATAACAAAAAGGCCTGGCCGGAAGCCACATGTTTTCTGATCTGGTTCTGAAGGCACCGCCACCCCTTTCATCTTTCTCCACTGTCATCGCTAAGCCACCCACACCTCCAAAATCACATGTCCATGTCCTCTTTCAGTTAGACTGGAATGGACCCTAACCCTCAATGGATTTGATGGGATATTCACATTTGGCATGTGTGAGTGCCTCCATTATTCTGCCTAGAAAAAAAAAACATTGTCAGTGCGGAATAGTTGACAAAGAACCAAAATGAATTCCTTCATAATTGACCCTTTTAAGGATGAAATGATATAGGTCAACTGAGCTCATACACTCGATTCCTACAATGTGCTGTGGGGAAGTTCAAGTTCAATTTAATCTCTCCCTCTCTCCCTCCCTCCCTCCCTCCCTCCCTCCCTCCCTCCCTCCCTCCCTCCCCCCCAGGAGGCCCTGCGCACGGCCCAGGAGATGGAGACCAAACTGGAGCAGGAGGAGGAGGTGTGCAACGAGACCATGCGGGCCCTGTGGGAGGAGTGTAAGCCCTGCCTGAAGAACACCTGCGTCAAGTACTACTCCCGCACCTGCAGCAGCGGAGCGGGGATGGTGGGACGCCAGGTAGACACACACACACACACACACACACACACACACACACACACACACACACTTGTTTGTAAGCGGCATCCAGGGGGTACTCGTACAGATTTTGATTTTGCCATGTTATCCCCTACAAAACAAAGAGGATGAGGTGAGATATGATTATTTGCAGATCAACAGAGTTAACAGCAGAAATAGAAACTCAACCTCTTCCATTTAAAATGCCTAGGTCACTACAAGAATAATAATGATTCTCAATTTAAGTATAGGTCTGAACAGTATAATATTACTTCAAAGGAGAACATTTCTGGTTTGGTGGGGATGAAGGAGTGTTTGAGCAGTTCTGAAAGGTGTGGCGGGGTACTTGAGACTAAAAAGAGTGGGAATCACTACACTACACGACACTTACCTGCTCCATATTGGATACATTCTGGGGTTTTCAATTTGGACCTCATTTCAATTTGGACCTCATCATTTTCGGTCTCAGTGACTTAAATTCCTGTTCTGATTGAATTGCCTACTGATGGGACCAAAAGTGGCTGAAGAATCTTTAAACATGCACCAGGAATCACTGTCGACCAGGAATGCGTGTCGTTAAAGTTTTTTTACCTGGACCCTATTTCATATCATAATAAGTCGCTTTTGATCAAAACCAAACGACTCAATAGCAGTGAGTGGCCAATATCGTTAGTCGTAGTTGCAGTTGGCCGAATCCCAGTTCGATCCCTCCTCCGTCCCTATTCCCAGCTGGACAGGGTCCTGAACAGAACCTCGCCCTTCTCCATCTGGATCAACGGGGAGAACGTGGAGACGCTGGAGAAGGAGAGCGAGAGACAGAACCAGCGCTTCCACAGCCTGGAGGACAAATACTCTGAGGTGGAAGACGGCGTGGACGGCATCTTCTCTGACAGCATGAAGGTTGGTGGGCCCGACCGATGCCGATGCAGATTATTTTCAGAGAAAAATTACGATTACGATTTAATCGGCTGATTAAGAAAAAAAAAAAAAAAGCATATAAAACGTAGTTTTTGATACCTTAAATATACTTTAAACACTTTTGACGAATGTGAATTGAATGCAGAACCTTTAGAACCACTTAGAATACATTTACAGTAAAAAATTACTGTAATTTAAAATGTAATCGATTATTTTCAAAAAGGCTATAATCGGCCGATTAAATCGGCAGGCCGATGAATCGGTCGGGCCCTATACACACCCTACCGCGTAATGAGACAATAAGTAGTTTAGAATCCATTCGTCTTCCGGCGTGATTTTGGAACGATGGAACCTATCGTATATATTAAATATATCGTACGTAAGGTTAAAATAAATCCAACCTCTGACATCCAATCCTCCTTGTCCTCCTGTCCTCCAGGTGTTCGACCACATGCGCTCCTTGGACCCCCCGCTCTTCCCCTTCCGCATGCCCAGCCTGTGGGGGCAGAAGCAACATCGCAGCCAGCCTGAAGCGCTGGCCGGCGAAATCCGCGTGGCTCGCTCCCCGCTCCAGGAACCCAGCTTCCACGGCTTCCAGAGCATGTTCTTCCCCATGATGGAGTCGGCCAGGGACCTCTTCAGCCACATGGGCCCCATGGTGGATGGTGATGGCGACATGGAGGCCCCCACCTCTGAGGGTAAAAGGATGACTCTGTTAATGTTGTTCAGTCTGCTTTACAACTCGGTCCTAAAAGCTAACGTCTTAAGAGTTTGGAGATTTTTTTTCCTCCTCTTCTTCTCAAGAGTCTTAAGTTTTCGTTTGGAAATACATGAACTGTGTCTTACCTTTATTTGTTTTGGTTGCAGACGGCAGTGTCAACGAAGACGTGGTTATCACCAAACCTTTTGGCACCGGCCAGATGACCTGCAGGGAGATCCGGCGAAACTCTGCCGGCTGCATCAAGCTCCGTGAGGAGTGCCAGAAGTGCAAGGACATAAAGAATCTGGGTACTTTGGCGTCAATTTTCTATATTGTTGGTGCATTCCCGGATTAGGTAGGATTTTATGGAAGTCGGATTTAGTCGGAAAATCATACAATTTTATCTTAGATCCCTAACCCTATCCAGATCCAGCAAAAAAAAAAGCATTTTAAGAACCCAGGGAAAGGGCTATCACTTAATTTAATTGGGTTGCAATGTACCCAGCCATCCTTGTAATGCAATTAGATTTGCAGATTATGTTAATTATATAAATAGGAGCGCTGATTGCTAGTTCTGGCCTCTCATTCTCTGAGCCGGGGCCTTTCTATGAAGCCGCTGCAGACGAAGGTTTGAGAAGCGGAATGGTTCAGCATTAGGGTCAGAGTGATACATTAAAGGGGTCTTCATTGATGTGGAAAACAGTGGCTTGTGTTTCAAATCTTTGTCAAAACACACCACCCTACATATATACAGTACATAAGGAACAGCCATTACAATTAATGCCAACTCTGCAAATCGTTATTTCTTGTCCTACGTGGTAGACTGCTCGGGCAGAAAGCCCCTGGAAGGACCCCTAAAGGCTGAGCTGGAGGAGGCCCTGGCCGCGGCCGAGCGCCTGACCCAGCTCTACAGCGCCCTCCTCAGGAGCTTCGAGGAGCGCATGTACAACACCTCCGCCGTGCTGGACTTCCTGAACCAGCAGTTCAGCTGGGTGTCTAGCCTGGCCAACAGCACCGACACCAAAAACCCCATCTTCCAGGTGCAAGCGGTGAGCGGCTCGCACCTCTCAAGTCTGTTTCTCAACCAACAACTCTTTCGTTTCTTTACCCTAATTTCGTTTTATAAATATTAAGGATTCATAGGAATTCTCCCGCTTTTAGGAACTGCCGTTCTCGGCCCAGTTTGTGAAGTAAAATATGTTTTTTTTTTATCATGGTTTTGTCTAGGTGATCTCTAAGGAAAGGCAGGAGAAGGGGGGTGAGGAGAACGAACCGAGCCAGACCGAGGTGTCCGTCCACCTCTTCGACGCCCCCCCTATGACCCTGCAGGTGCCGGGGGACATACCCTGGTCCGAACCCAAGTTCACCGAGGTGGTGGCCCAGAAGGCTCTGGATCGCTATAAGGAGGGCTCAGTGTAAGTGAGGCCAGCGAACGCGTGATCTCGAATGCATTCAGGCCTTGGTCTAGAGGCTTGGGTATTCTGTGGTGCGCTGTTCTTATGAGTGATTGACGGGCGGTGTAGTTTAGAAGAGAGCTTTGTCATCATCAGGACTCTGGTTTCAGAGACAGAGTAGGCATCTTATGCTCCAGATGCTTGGCTGTACAGAACCATCAACCTTGGAAACGGTTTGGAAGAGGCAGGCATTTTTTAGAATATACTTGGCAGGTTAATAACCAAGTATTGGCTATTAACCTGATGGGTTAATTGCCAATACGCTGTCTTTCCCATAGATCACATAGTTCCTCAGAAATATAAGGATTGGTCCAAAACCACTAGTCGTTCGGCCACACGTACAATTCAAAGCCTTTGCAAGCTTACAATTGAAGTGCATCGATTCCGAATTCAGTTTGATTTGAATCAATCATGATCATAATATCAATAATTGACATGATGGTATGGTTTGGTTATTTATTTCTGAAAGTCCATCTTTTTCTCCCGACAGGGTTGTCAAGTAAAGCCATGCTGGACTTTGACCCACCCACCCCCCCTCTTGCAATCCCTGCTGACCATAGAATGTTCTAGAAATGACCCACCTTATTTACATCCAGAGCTGCATAGATAACAATCCCTGCAAAGAAGACATTAACCATACTGGCACACCTGGAATCCCTGCAAAGAACCCTGCACCCCTGCCTGTCCGGCGAAAACGCCTGGTCACCCGAAAGGCTGGGAGACATTTTCTGTTCTGCTATAAAGTATAGATATGCAGACCTCTGGCTGCAAAATCGATTATTGATTTGATTATAGATAAGATGAATAACCAGATACGCATCTTAATACTTAATAATAAAAGTCAAATTAACCCCATTCCAGGTCGAAATGGATCTTTGCTCTTCAACTTGGCTACTCAACTACACCTAAGTTTTTGTTTCAAGTGATCGGAGATAATGGGTAATGGCAAAAGCCACCACCCATTCATTATTGACGAGGTTGTGGTCTTATTAGTTAAACTAAAGCCTATTTTATAGATGGATATGCTTTAATCTTGATTGAACTAGCTAGCAAGCGTTTTTTTTTCTAATGCAAATCAGCGCAGCAGTGAAGGAATGCTTGGAGATTAATAAAAAGCTGCTCAACCTGACTTCTGTGAATCTTCTGTACAATCATAGTCATTAATCTTAAACATATCAACAAGATCAATCATTGGGTATCAGATTGATAGTAGGCCTATCAGAGTTAAAGGAATGCATTAATAATTAATTCCTTGCCTTTTATAGCAGTCTATCAATGTTGATCATTAAAGAGGAGCCTAACTGTTCAACATCTATTGCAATGAATACAATTAATTGAAGGAAACTAAATGCTAAACTAAATTTCAGTATAACCAATGAAGTCTCATTGTAACTAAATGCATTTCAGTATTAACCAATGAAGTCTAATTTGTTAATACTGAAATGCATTTACTTTCCTAAGAAAAGTTTACTTTCCAACACTCCTCCCAGTTGAGGAGGAGTGTTGGCTGGAGGAGGCCAATCAGACCAATCAGATCGCTCAGAATCATTATTCATTACTGAACAAATCCCTTTCCCCCAAATAAAAACTCCCCCTCTCTTCAATTAAGGTAATATATGAATAAAAAATGATACATAAAAAATGAAAATAAAAAATTGCACACATGCTGTAAATATATCCAACTCCAACATTAGTCGAATGCCAACACAGGAATGTAGAAGGCCTCACACATATGTGCTACTTAGTAGCGGGGCCAGGGTGCTGCACTCCCAGTCATAAGGTTCTGATCCCCGATATCTGCAGCGTATCTGCAGGCATCCTACACATGGCCCTGACTGCTCAATAACCACTTCAAACTGAATCCACTGCAATAAATAAAATACAGAATGGACTTCGTAAGTACATTTTCAAAATCTGGGTTTTGCAGCAAGTGATATACAGCACTTTCGAGTTTATTTATAACATAATTCCTCACAGGAATTATTGTTTGGTTTCCCCAACTTTCCCTCAGATTAAATCTATTGATGCGCAACAATGCCCTCCACAGGACTACAGACGAATTACACCCAACATATTCCAAAGTTTAACTCCTACAGTAGAACTTTAAGTGCTGTACTGTCTCCTCACGACCCTATTCCCACAACCCCGTGAAGTGCTTCCTTTTAACCCTAGATAGGGATTCAACCCACTGTAACCAAACCAGTTGTCAATTTAACCACATCCCTCTTTGCCCGACCAACAGGTGTTTAACTTGTTGACCCCAACTTTGAAAATATTTTTTTGTCTCCCCCTCTCTTCTTTCTCCAAATTCTCCTGACACACCCTCCCTGACTTGCTCCTATTTTCCACTCTGCCAAGCGTAACATTAAAATCAACGACTTCCGTCTTCAAAGTCACTTTAGAAACAGAATCAGCCCTCTTTCCCCTGACCCTAACTTTCCCAGAAAGTAACCCAGGCCATCCCTATGTCCCATGATCCCAAATACAATCAATAGTATATCAAGTCACAAGATCCTTGGCAAACTCTCCAAGTCCATCAAGGCAGCAGTAACAGCAGAACCTAAGGAGATTAACAACTTTACTTTGCTTAATGACCTCTACCTACCTATTGTCGAGGTAAACCATGGGATTTAAGAAAGCTGGTTTAAATTTGAAACACTCACCACACATGTCAATAAAAACGTATTTTGAGGACCATGTTTTAAATATTGTGCTGTTTTTTTTTATTTGTGTAAAAACCACACAGCTGCTAGTTGATCTGCAGAGATACATCCATGCAGTTTAAACACCTAGGATCCCACATCCAAGAGAAACAATTATTAAAGGAATCATCTCCTATCTCTCGTTAGTCAGCAATTGATGAAAATGTACATACGAGTTCAAAAGTTTATCATGTACAATGTACAACATAGACCTGGGTGCAAATAACAATCCAAAAGCCCATTCAAAGGAAATAATTTGTTCTCTGCCTGCATTTCAACATAGACAAGGGTTTATAGGCAGATGGGGAGGGCAATGTGCCAGGAAAGATTGGAACCAATCCTGTATCAGGTAATTAAGGTTTTAAATGGTATTAGTTCCAGGTCTACTCCCAACACACACACACACACACACACACACACACACACACACACACACACACACACACACACACACACACACACACACACACAGTGTTGGTATATCAATGGGAATAAGGTCAGTCACCATGGAGACCTGACATCAATGAGAGGGGGGTTCCTAAAATACATGATGGTTAAGAGAAGATACACATAGCAGAAATGCAAGATTTAGAGTAGAAAGCAAGAGGCCGTTCTGAATGTGATTTCAGGTTACCAGTGTATAAAAACAAGAGTGGTTCAAGATTCTCATTGTTTCTCATTAAAGCGTAATTTATTATAATAGACATATAGGACTGGAACACCATGCAGGTTTACAAAAACAAAAATTATGTTAAGGAAGAATGTGCCAGAACAAATAGAAACGTCAAAGAAAACCAAAAATAAAAAGAAAATAGGTTAGGGTGGGGTTAAAGTGCAGCTTGGTCTTTCAGGTCTCCCTCTTCTGTCAACGGTATCCATTTGGTATGTCGCTAAGCTTCATCTACTGCCAAGCCTCACAGGTTAGGGTGCATGTGCACGAACACGCGCAGTTATACCCAAATGCAATAGCAGGTACCCAAATTAGGACCAGTTATCCTCAAACTGCGATTAATTCAGCACCAGTTGGGGGTTGTGGCGATTAGATCCTGGACATGGGTCATGTTTTATTTTAATACCCAAGAGACAATACAACAGTTGACACAGTTGTTACCGGATTACAAAAAAAAAAGAAAAAAAGAAGAAAAAGAAAAGGTATCGTAAATGTTTATGGAGGATATACCGTCAAGGGTTGCATAGCGCCAAATTACTGGGGGGGGTCCGTATATTATGTCCACATCAGACTTTATAACCAACGTCTGTCCACAACAGTTGGGCTTCTCTTTTCCCCCCCGTCTATTTTATTTTCCCCTGTCGCCTTAACAGCATGACAAGCATGTTCCCGTAGGCTGACCGCTCCAGGTAGAAGGGTCGAAGGGGGGTCATGTGACCCATGTGGGACAGCTCTGCGGCAACCTCAGGCTATTAAAACCCTTGTTAAATAACATGCGGTTCCTTTTAAGGCTATATTCCAATGCAGAGTGGAACAACAAGAGCAAAGCAAGAAAAAAAGACACGTTAACCCAAAGAGAGAAAATTGGGCTTTCCGATTGGACAACTGGAACTTGGTATTCAGTAGAGAGCGAGCTTGTACTCAGCGAGTCATTCAGAAAAGCAATCGCACAACAAGTCAAATGCCGGAACAGAACCTTTACCCACTTCTTCTAGTCCTGCATTCAACTGAAATGCATATCCATGCTCACGCACACCCACCCACATACGTACGTACACAAACACGGAAGGAAGCTTGATTTCTGTTCACATGGATGGTGGAAAGCCTTTACCGTGATTATCTTGAACCTGGCCCTAGACAAACATGCACACAAACTCCTCAGAAGAGTGTGGATGGGACAGGGACGCAGACCTAGGCACAGTCGCAGGGTCTAGCAGGCACACCTGCACGCTCCATCGCGCGCACACACACACACACACACACACACACACACACACACACACACACACACACACACACTCAATACAACTTAAAAAAAAAAAAATCTCTCTTATTCAGTCACTGGGAGAGTATAAAATTAACATGTCTGGCGACTCACGCTGCAGCCGGACAGGCAGGGTCAGGAATCATCTGGACTCGTTATTCATTCCTCCACTGAATCTTTGTAGAAAGTGCCAGTTTGTTACCACGCCTCCCACCGTGCCAACCTCCCCCCTGAAATGCGCGTGTCGATGAATGTGTATGCATGTGAATGTGTACGTGTGCGTTTGTAGGAGTTAGTCCACATCAGGGCATCGGGTCATTAGCGTTTGGCAGGGCTGGTGTGCGTGGCAGGACGAGGGGGGGTACAGGGAGCAAGGGGCGATGGAGGCGGGAAGTTAAGTGGCTTTAGGGCGACTGATCACATGGAGGGCCCCTGCGAGTGGCTCCCTCTACGACCAATCCCCCCCCCACCCTCCCCCCCTCCTGTTCTTCTTCTTCTTCTTCTTCTTCTTCTTAAGAGCGCGGGGCCTGGTTCTAGAGGTGGGAAAAGGGTCGGAGCTGCTCCAGCTGCACCTCCAGGGATATCCGCTCCTCCAGCAGGTCCTGGCAACGACAACATGCAACACGCTGGCGTCAGGGTGAGCTTGGGGATAGGGGGGACAGCTCTGGGCTCTCCTACAAGGCTAGGGACACGCCACAGGGCTCGGGACATGATGAGTTTAAGAAGCACGTGAGCGGGCTAGCTATTTCTGGAGCTGCGTGCACAGAAATGTTACTTCTAGATGGCTATAGCCTGAATTATATCTACATATTGTTTGGTCCTTCCCCGAGGGGTGCGCTGTACCTTGAGCTGCTGCTGAAGTTCACTATTGAGTCGTGCCAGCACTGTGTTGGTCTCCTTGTTTCTCCTGATGGATGCTTGGATCGCCTTCTTGTCTTTCCCTATTGACCTGAAACCAAAAAGGCATAGGTTAAACGTTACAGCAAGCTGTAACGATATTATTTAAGATTGATAGATTTTCTTTTTGACCATTTTGTTTATTTTTTAAGGTGAAATTTCTAAGTCCTCAGTTACAACGTTTTTTTTGGGAGAGCCATGCTGAATAAGTACAACATGTTTTTCAAATCCAAAAATAATCGTTTGAATAATCGTGATTTCAATATTGACCAAAATAATCGTGATTATGATTTTTCCCATAATCGAGCAGCCCTACAGCAAGCATCCATTCACACTAGTAGCCATCAGAATGCAATCATGAACTCTACTGCTGTTGATACACGAGTTTGCCTGTCCCATTCCTGCCTTGTTGACGCATCTCTTACATACCATACAAATTAGCATAAACAACAAAAACAATAATCAATGACAAAATGCTTCCAATTATGCAGCCTAATCCTGCGTCTCCAGCAGTCTAATCTCCCTGGTCTCCAGGGTTGGGCCGCTACGCAGGCTGACGGCGCCCAGACCGGCCGCCGTTACCTGGGGATGGAGGGCTGCGTGGCCAGGACGGCGGCGATGAGGTTGGACCTCTGCGGGCCGTGTGGCTCGTCCTCCGGCCGCAGCTCGTCCTCCGACTTCAGCCTCCGACGCACCGGCTTGGGGGGAGGGGCGAGGGGACCCGACGCCCCCTTGGCCTGCGGAGCCCACGGACCGTGGGGGGGAAAGCTTTAGAACCTCTGAACCAATGGGTGGGGCGATGGAGACTGCGGCAGTCGACTAGGCCTCCTAGCCGCTTGATTAGCCTCCCTATCAAGAACGTAGAACGGATATGCGCTGATTGGCGCCAATGGTGCATTGCGACACCCCACTCCCACCCCTCCTCCTCTGTTCTCCGCAGAGGGGTTCCGTTTCCCACCCCAGGAGGCGGCACACAGACCACCGTTGACGTACCGAGTTAAGGCTGGTGGGGGTCCGCTCTTCCGCCGGGCCGTCGCTCTTCACCGTCCTCAGCGGACCCGCTCCCTCCGGCGGCTTCTCCACCTGGGGAGAACACACACACACACACACACACACACACACACACACACACACACACACACACACACACACACACACACACACACACACACACACACACACACACACACACACACACACACACACACACACACACAGGGTTTGTCCCATGCGTCTTCTCATGGTGAACCATCATTTTCATGGCGGAAAGCAAAAGGGTAGAAGTTCAAGACCAGCCAAAAAAGCACAAAGCCAGAGTGGTATCGCCATACACTCAGTCGGTTGCCCCGCGCCCCCACGGTGTCCCCCACCCGGCGTACCGTGTGAAGCACACCCACCTGCCCCGCTGCCGCCGCCGCCACCACCACCACCGCCGCCGCCGCCGCCTCGCTGTGCTTGTCCACCTCGGGCAGGCTCGAGGGCTGGTCCGAGGTGGCGAAGGCCTGGAACTGGCTGAAGTCTGCAAAGTTGGGCTGATGGGGGATCAGGTGCGGGGAGGTGGCGGGGGCTGCGGGGGTGGCGGCGGCGGCGGCGGCGGCGGTGGTGGTGGTGACGGTGGTGGGGGCGGAGGCGGTGAGCGGGGTGCCCCCTCCGCCCTCCACCTCGCTGCGATGCCCGCCGTGGGGCATAGACGTCTGGTAGGTGGGCGGGGGGGAGGAACAGAGAGTCAGGAGGGGGTTTGAACGGATCAGTTTGCCTCGTACCTGTGTGTCTTCAGGTTAAAAAAAAATTGAGATTTAGCAACTTAAGCAACCACAAAAAGTAGGGGTTTAACAAATCATAAAATAGCCTACAAATCCTCTTTCGAACATAGTTTCCGGCAAGTGCTGGATGGGAGTCTCCTGCCCCTAGAGAGTGGAAAGGGGTCGGGCCCAGTGGGTCCCTTCAGTTCACCTGTGTGGGCAGCGGCCGGGGCGGGACGGCAGGGGGGTAGGCTATGGCACCGGGCTGCGGCTGTCCGGCGACCGCCCCCGCTGCAAAGCTGCGGTTCATGTCCAGGGAGGAGGAGCGCGAGTGGGACGGGTGGGGGCGCGGCGGAGGGGGGGGAGGCGCAGCCCCCACCACCTTCAAGGCCTCCGGAGACGTCCCAGAATGAGACCTGGGCACAGTCAACAGATGGAGGAGGTTTGAATGCACAGGGAGGGAATAATCATGTGGAACAAACATCATGCCGATCTAGAAACTATCTTGATTTAGATCGATATTTAATATATATATTGATATTGATATTTGATATCAATGGACCAATATTCTACATTCTACACGAGGAAACGGTCAACAGAGTAAACAATCATATAAAAGGGATGATTTTTACTCTCACTAACCTCTGTCTGGTGATCGGCTCCTGGTCCGAGGTGTAGGAATCTGAACTACTGTAACCTTCCCCTGCGAAACGACAAGCAGAAGAATTAAACATTTGAAATGTGGCTGGTGGAAAAATGTCACCTAAAGTGATGAACAGGATCTAACAAATATAGCCATTATTATTATTATTATTAAATATCTTTGTCAGGCAAAAGTTAAAAATGTATATTAATATACATATATAATCTATATCTCAGTCAGCTAATAAAGACAAATCCCTCCCACCCCTCGCTTTTTTGTGTAGTTTGTACTTCCCTCGAGTCTGAAACACTGTCAAGCGTTTTCATTAGCTGCAGCGTCGCCGTTACGTGATTGTATAGTAATTGGTCACTGCCTGGACCACATGAGTGTACGGTAATTGGTCACCAACTCAGCTAAAACTAATATACCGAAATTACCTGTGATTGCAATGGATTTCATGAAATTATATGCATACATATAGAGAAATATTAACTCAAAAGTGTGGGACCTTGTTCCCCATTATCTTGGCCTTTGTGGAGGTACTCACCGACAGCATTGTCAGCAACAAACTTCAAGGAGGCAGCCAGCTTGGTCTCTTCAGACAGCTCTGGAGGCTTCGCCAGCAGTGGGCTTGTGGGGTGGTTGTGGTCTGAGGGTGAGAAGCAATGACTTGCATGTGTGAAGAGGGCATTCCCCTGATACAATGTTGCCACGGTGCAGGAGCCGGGCCTGGCCGCCTAAGAACATGGTAAAGCTTCAAATGGATCAGGGTGGCTGTTGGGTTCTCCCAGGGGTACTGTACTTTGGAGAGGGCAGGGTCACCTACCAGAAACACCAGAGAATTAGTGTCCGTCAAAAAAGGGGTAATCTATGGGACCTGACAGAGAATGTGGATTTCAGTCCGTTTTACACACTGTTGCACTTCTTTTTTTAAATGCTCAATGTACCTCGAATTGATTAATCTGCCAGTTTTGAAGTCACACATTCCCCGTTCCCCGCCCCTCGCCCAGCCCAGCCACTCATGTCCTTTTGGAGGCAGACAGTAAATGTTTGGCTCTCCGAGAGAGCAGGTGTCTTACCACTGCCGGTCCTCTTGAGCTCCATCTCCTGCATGTGGATCTTACTTGGAGTCATTCGAATGGGGACCGGGTGGACGATAGCGGTGTCCTGTGGAGCGGTCAGACAAGGAGAGACGGGGCCCAGAGGGGTTAGACTTCTACCCGAGTCAACAGGATCAATTGTAGGAAACACCTCCGTCATCATCTCTGAGTATAGCTGCTCAGCTGCAACATGGCCCATGCTGCATGTGTACATGGTGTGGTGTATAATATGATACGTTGTGTTGTACAACAAGCTAGGCATGTCATGTATTCCTGATTTGATTGTGCAACTCCCCGCAAGACTATCTGAATCCTAAATCATAAGCTCCCATTGAAGGTACTGTAATGCGAATGCACACATCTAAACGCAACTTTCAACGTTGTCTTCACTGGAATCTTTACTGCATTATACTCATGGAATTCATATTTAAAAGATAAAAACAGCTCAGTCCATCAACCCTAACCCTCTTCCCAAGAATCGTTTAACGACTGAATATGCCGATGGAATGAAGGATTAACGATGATACTTAGCGCCCTTAGCGCCCTGGACATGTTTCCACTGTTCCAAAAAGAACTATCGATCGAATGCGCTAAGCAACCAGAGTGGGTAAGACATTAGGTTTAGAGTCCACCACTGTTCTCCCGCCTCACAGTGCTACATTCAGCCCATCGTTTTCTTGTTATAGAAAGCCGATACCGATGCACAAAACAAAACGATAAGCCGAGTCTGTAATTAAAAAGAGGGTGAGCGGTGCTGACCAGGAACAAACAAGCCAGGAAAATCAATGCACCCTCACATGTGTTGCGATAGGTCCTCTATGCTCATTCTCCACTCACAGAGTGAGCGGGGGAGCAGAAAAACACAGTGTCCGGTAATTTCAGATTGGGACTTCCTAAACAATGGATAATTAAAGTAATTGATTCACAGGTCATCGTCAAATACGATGTGCCGATGATTAAGGCGATAAAGATTGGGTGCTTGAAACTTTACCTACTAACTGCTTCGTGTGCATTTCAATTACTCACTGGAGGTAAAAGCCCAAACTGCAAAGGTACTCCAGCGCTTGTATGGGAAAGCCTATATTTTCAGCAAAGAAGGCTCAGCCAAGGTTTTTATGGATGGTTGATAGTGTGCTGCATAACTTAAAACACTGTTTGTTGACTGGGGTTTGAACAAACACAGGCCATTCAAATAGATAAAGAACATTTTATTTATGTTTATTTATTTATTGCATCCTTTCTCCATAGTATAGGATCCTTTCTCAATACGTATGGTAGGTCATGTGGTGACTCTCAATCAGCAGTTATTACGTGACTTGTGTCATCTATTGTATTAAACTTCTATTTTTTCTGTTTATTGAATACGTCTTTGCTGGTGACAACAACGCCATATGAGCCAACGTTGTGACGTTTTGGAAACAGAAAGACGCTTTTCATTCCAATGAGGATTTGATGTCACTGTGAAAAGAGTTGTTGTCCAGGAGATGCTTTGCATGCCAAACCAGAAGATAGCCCTGCCATTGATGATGTGGTTGGATTTGCACAACGGAAACCCCATGCATTGATAGCAATAGACAATAGATTACAGAGAAGGGGGGGGGGGGGGAGAGAGAGACAGAGACAGAGACAGAGTGAGAGAGCGAGACAGACAGAGACAGAGACAGAGAGAGAGAGAGAGAGAGAGAGAGAGAGAGAGAGAGAGAGAGAGGCATGTCAGAAATCCGCAGCAGGTTAATATCCAAACCAATTAATAGAGAGTCATGCATACATTCTAAGTGATTGACTTACAGGGTCAGCTGGTGCAATGTTAGAGTCAAATTGGGTCAGAGTTTGTGAGCTGGAGGAGCGCTCGCTAAACGTCTCCCACTGCTGCAGGAGACAGACAGGAAGTCAGAGGGGTGGGGGGGGGGAGAAGGAGAAATAACATGTCAGTCAGCAAGCGCAGTGACATCAATTGACACATCATTCTGAGCGACAGCAGCCCCCTCCACCCCTGTGATGTGATGGGACATGATGTGCACAGGAGAAGGAGACGGCGTGCCAACGGTGGGGTCGAATTACATTAGGAAGGCTACTCAGGTGAGCATTCAAGCATCAGTTTATGAATCAAACGGCAATCAGGTCACAATATCAACCAGCACGGCGAAAAACTAACCAAATTCAACCCCTCTGCATAAAAATAGAAAATAGCACCAGACGAACTAAGTCACTTGCATCCTGAACAACAGGGCATAGCTCTGTGTGTGTGCCTGTACGTTTGTTTAAGAGGAGTATAAATCTGTGGCGTGCGTGTAGAACCTCATTGGCCTGGTTCATCTCTGGCCAGGTCTGGTTGAGTGAGGGCATGGAGGGAGACTTGTTTGGGGTGACCTCCACGGGTGAGCCAGAGTAGCCCACGTCCACCGCTGCCTCGGACACCTCTGCAAGCAGGAGAAGAGACACGGTGCGGTGACACATACACATCACACACAGAGCAGCCGAGAGAAACACAGCGCGAGCTGGTAGGGGAACGTAACCGCAACACCGGGGGCGTTATTTCACTCGACAGCCCAAGACGCCATCAGTGTTAAGACATGCAATTGGGTCAACTCAATTTAGTGTAACTCGAAGTGTGAACAACTTTGGAATTAATTATGAATCTTTCGAAACTATATATATATATATATATATATATACACACACACACACGTTTAAAACAATGTGCTTCACTAAAACGTTGGCTCTTGTGACCCGTGAGGCCTGAGCCTCTGGCCACTGAGTCGGGAGCTGATCTGGGGCGGGGCCACTGCGTACCTGCCGAGTCATCCAGGTCTATCAGCTTTGGCATCAGGCTCTCGGGTAGCTTCTCTGGGAGGTCGTAGCCGTTCTTCCTCGCTACCACCAGGTGGAAGGCTGCGCAGAACTCGTCTAGCGTCAGCGCGCCGTCCTTGTCGAAGTCTGACAGCTCCCTGGAGGGAGAGGGATGAAGAGAGACAGTGAGAAGACAGCTAGTGACAACAATGTCCATAGCAGTAGGAGTAGCTTAAAGCAACGGGAAACAGGCATGGCACATAAGGCCAAAGGGTTTTATTGTAAATTATAATTGTGTAATAAAAGGCTTTTGATTTAATGCCCTGAAATGTTCAGATTCCATGGATATATAGTAAATGCACACGGGTATCAGTTTAATATTTATTATATCAAAACATACCTCCCTGGAATTGGTACACACTTCTGTTGTAAAATAAGTAGGTAGGATTCAGTAACCATACTGAAAACCTATGGAGGAGCTCACCATATGTGTGACAACTCTAGGATGGGTAATTTGGATTTGGTGAAGAACTCTTTTGCTGCCGAGCCTGAAAAACAAATACAAACGTGTCAACAAAAAAACATTTTGACATGCGTCTTTGAGGAGTGTGTGTGTGTCTCTCACCGGGTATGAAGCCGTTGAGGTCGGGCTGGATGGTCTTGAACTGGTTGATGTAGTACTGCCTCTGCTCGTCCGTGATCCTCCATGGGTCGTCGTATGCGCTGGACTGACGCTGGATCTCATTGGTGGTCGCTGCCGAGGCCACCGTCCGCACCGTTGTGCTTTCCTGCAAACGAGTCGTAAGGAATGGTCACAGACAATATATATATATATGCATATACACACACACACAATGATAAAAACACGAAGTTGGAAAGCAAATCCGTACACAGCCTTTATAAATGCCTGGATGGTTGGATAGATGGTTTTAAGTAGAAAGGGTAGGCTTGAGTGTTGGCCTACAGTTCTGAACGTCACATGTAGGGCTGGGCGATTTGGCCTAAAAATAAAATCTCGATTTTTTTCTAACTAATAGACAATTTACGACTTAAACCTCGATTTTTTTTTCTGTTTTTCTCTAAACAAATTAAAAAGACCAAGGCAAAATTTAAATACATATTTTTTTTATTAACACAATAAAAATAAATGAGATTACCAAGTAATCTAGGCCTATGTGAACCAATCAGTTGTTCGAGGATAAAAAATAAAATCAGCACCACTTGGCTGTCATTATTGTGCAAAGATTTTTTTATATCAAACTGAAAAAAAAGATCTTGTAGGCCATCCCTGAAAAACTTGTAAAATGCGATCGACTTTCTACAAACCTTACACGGAACAGTTTGTTCTATGTCTGACTGCTTGTACCCGAACCACTTCCATACAACTGAAGTAGCACCCTTTTTATGAATGAGTTCTTCATCTGTGTTTGTGGACATTTTTATGGTAGGGGAGATCCGGGTCGATTGAAACACGGGACGATTGAAACACAGCGATTTCCTCGAAAACCACAGAAGGCTTTCACGTCAAATTTCGTCACTACGTTCAGCACGCAAGACTGACCAACCCCGCGAAATGTCGTGTAATGACGTCCCACCGTTCAAATGTTATCCCCGAAACCTGTTTTTGAGAAAAAAAAAAAAACAATCGCGATTTTTCGGTTCAGCCATTTCACAAACCGTAGCAAAGTAAAAATGCTAATTAATCGTTTAAACCGAAAAAATCGCCCAGCCCTAGTCACATGCATCAAATTAAACCAGTTTGGGAAGAGACGGGATCAGATTCTCCGAAGACACATGTGGGAAATCAGATGAGGAAAGATAAAAAAATAGAGCATCATCGTTCAATGAAGATAATATTGCAATGAAGAATCTCAACGATTTTGTTGTTTTTCGAGAATTTAAGTGTCGAGGGATCAGATGAAGTCCCTTTGTATTGATTCAGAAGAAGAGCCATGAAGCAGTTTAGATTGCCTCGGAATTAACTGAACTAACTAAACTTTTCCACAAGTGTAAAAATAAGAAATAAAAGGGGAAGATCATTCCATTTTGAGGCTGCATCATTTAAAGTCGCCGTTTTGTCAGAATGTTGCTAGGGACATGCAGTTCGCATACTCTGAGGTGGGCTACCTTGCGAACAAATCGTCCACTGAACAATGTGCTAGGGGAGGGCATAAATTAGGGATGGGTCTTTGTTCAAAATACAATAAACCTATGTTTCTGAGATTGGCTCTCATTAACAGGCGTTACGTGACATGCCGTGTTCTTGTTCATGGAGCCACTTATGGACGACCTGGACTCAGCAGATGCTGTTACCTGGACGGACGAGGGGTGCATGGCGGGGATGGCACTGGATGGCGGTGTGTCCGCCGTGAAGCTGACCCACGTCTCCTGAACAGGGGGCGGAGGGGGAGAATGGGCCGACCACATCCCGTCCCCAGGCACTGGTACTGGTACTGAAGGCAGGCAAAGATAGGCGGACTTTTATCTTTACCGGTTTTCAAACACACTATTTACTTATTTATTATGACCCTGCTCACGGATTATATATTATACGATTATTTATTATCTTCGGAAATTCCCGCCTGGGATCCACAGTGAACCGTCTAATCTAATTCTGAAACATACGAGTGCTTTGGCTCAGAGATGCGTGCAGGTGTGCATATACCTGTCGGTGCTTCTCTGAACTGTGTCCAGACGCCAGCGGGGGCGGTCGCCACGGCCGGCGGCCGGTCTGCGGCACTGCTGCCGCCGCTCGCCTGCCGCTTGTGTTTCCTCCAGGAGTGGGGGGAGGTGGGTGGGGATTGGTGGGGGGAGACCACTGGCGACGTGGAGTCGGGCTGGACCATGCACTAGAACATACCGGCGATAAAAGGAAAAAGGTAGTGAACAGAAAAGATCGGCCAACAAAAGATACAGCGCGTCGCAGACGGTTTGACCCTCTGGGAGTCCACACGCAGGCGCGCGCCTAAACAAAATGGTTCAACGAAGGCCACTCCTCGGGGGCGTGTTGGCCTGACTGTGTGTGTGTGAAGAACAAACATTGCTCTCTTTCTCGGTCCCTCTCTAATGGATCAACTCGTCTAGCAAGTTGACCGACTCATTTCAGCTCATGTGTAAGCAGCCTGACAAGACTGCATGCATATGTGTACTGTGTAAATGAACAGATCTGTGAATGTCACCTGCTCTTTTTCTTTTAGAGGGAAAAACCAAAAACCTGCTTGAACATTGCATTTGAGTTCAAACTTAAATGCACGTATTTTGTAGTTTGCAGTGTATTTCAAGTTGTTTGTGTGATGTCGTACTAATGTCATTGCTAACCCGGACTTCCAATGTTATTTTTGTCTGTTTGACCCTTAAAGTAGATCTCACCAGATCCAACATATACATTGTTATTAGGGGTGTAACGGTACATGTATTTGTAATGAACCGTTTCGGTACGGGGTGCTCGGTTCGGTACGGAGGCGTACCGAACGAGTTTCCATACGGACATATTAAGTAGAGGACCACATGTGTGGAACATGCTGCAGCTGCACATGCACAGTTGCGCACACCATAGCTGTGTTCAAAATCGTTCCCTATTCACTCACTCACTATTCCATATATAGTGTTCATGATATAGTGCACTATTTAGGGAACAAACAAACGAGAATTCGGACACTACGCTGAACATTGTAAACGTCATTTGCGTCAGTAAATGTGCCGGGTATTTGTGTGACGCAGACAGATGCGCCCACATCATGTAAACAAACCGGGCACTCACGAGGAAAGCTGGAGGTTGTATTGATGTTGAATGTTACATTTCCTTGTTCAAGTTTTTTTTGAATAATTTTGAATGTTAAATATTCTATGTTAAATCCCAAATAAATTGTTGACATTTCTAACACATTTCTTGCACATTAGATTGAGAAAAGATTTGTTTTTAAAGAAACAGTCTGGAGCTTATTCATGTTATTTAATCTGAGCAACAACTTGAAACTGTTTAGTGTTGCAATTGTTCAATTTTGTACATGGAGAAAATATATTTTTTAAAGAAACAGTCTTAGCCAATGTTATTTATTTTTATTTCTACATTTCAGAATCTTGTATTTATATTTTTGAGCAGAATTCTAGCTTTGTATCGTCTAATGTTCCTATTGTTAAAAGCACAAAAGTGTGTTATGAAGAACATTTATATTTTGCATTGTTTTCTTACTGTACCGAAAATGAACCGAACCGTGACCTGAAAACCAAGGTACGTACCGAACCGAGATTTTTGGGTAGCGTTACACCCCTTATTGTTATAGCTTTGCAGTTTTAGACCAAACCAATCAATGACCTTTTCTAAGAAGCGTCCTCCGGGCTGGACTAATCTTAGGCTTATCTACATGCTTGGATGGATGCCAGCACTATTACGTTGGTGATAAGAGGGTTGGTTTTTTTGGGCATGGGAGAGCGGCGTGTTTACCAACCTGCGGTTCACTGGCAGGTGCGAGGGCCTGGATGACCTCGTGCACGGGGACCACTGGGGGGACGACGGGGGTGACTTTCTTGTTCTGCAGGCCTCGGCCCGGCGGCCTGGGGATGACCCCGGCCCCGGGATAGATTCCCTGGCTGTCGGCCTCCTGGTATAGGGCTGCGTGCCTCGCTTCTGCCTCGTTCTTGCCAACCACGAACCTGGGCAGCGGCAGGTCCTTGACTGAGAACAGAAGACAAGGCAGAAAACTGAGTCAGATAGATGCCTTTGGGTGAAGTCTTCCATATTAGCACCAGCTTATCTGCCATTTTGGCCTCCCAAACTAATGCTGTGGGTCATTTCACCGACCAGGAATTGCGGTATTGTCGATTTCAGTTGATAATATGGGTCTTCTTAAAGGTTGGGTATGGGATTTGCGAAACGCCAGCAGATTTGAAAATACACAACTCAAATGGTCCTACCCCCTCTCCTTCAACGCTGACTCTGACTCCACCCATTCCAAGTACCTGGACGCGCAATCATGCACGAGCGCGAACACAGATGCGCGAGAGCGAGCCAGGCTAGCGTAGGTTTTCGTTAAACAACATGGCAACATGTAAAAAAACCACATGGGGATGGTGGCGTCTTGTCTGCCATGGAAATTGTCTTCTACTGCTAGGTCCAAATGTGGATTAACTAGTTCCAGTAGCTACCGCAGGATAACAACAAACAGGAGCTTGCTCTGGGTCACGAGTACTGCACGAAGGGGTGGGGCGTGGGGCGTGGGGCGCGGGGGAGGGGGAGTACAGTACGACCGTTTGATTGACGTACTTACTGTCCAATGCAACTCGGTGGCTCTGGAAATCATTGGCTGGAGTTTTTCGAGCCCTGCCCGTTCCACAGATGATTGACTTGTTTAATTTTCATGTCAGTACTTCTAACTCAGTGGCTGTAAGTGGGTTATGATAAGGATTTCAAGTAATTCTGCAAAAATGGCCAAAAAAGCGAATTCCATACCCAACCTCTAAGTGCAAAAACAATACAAAGAAAAACAAACAACTAAGAAGGGAGAAGGTATTCAAGATATACTTTTGAATAAAATGTGTCAACATTTTGAACATCGATTTTAATGTTTTTTTCTCAAAAGGACGTTTGATCTTGGTTCTTCTGATTAGAAAATCCTTTCTTTTAACCATTTTATAGAGTCTGCTATAATATCAAGATTGTAACCGACTAAAAGGTGACAAAAATATATTGAGATATTCTTTGCTATATTGCCAAACTTAGTTTGTAAAAGCTGTAGTTGAGAACAGGGCTTCTTAAAGTTGGCTTTGTATTTGCATGCCTGGAAAGGTTTGAGGAAGTAAATAATGTACTTCCTCATCTTTTAAACATCAGAAATTGAGCAATCACAAATCCACTGTTGTGTTTTTAACAGCAATTTAAAACACAAACCTAACATATGTTTAAGTTTTGGCCTGAGAAGCTTGAACCCTATATCCAAATTGTTGCTTAAACTGTCACTCAGCTAGCTACAAATGTCTACTGGACTTAATACCAACAGTTTTTTTGTTGAAATGGATAATTGACAAAAGATCAGTTTGGATTCAAACACAACAATACTTTTTAGAT
Source organism: Gadus morhua (assembly GCF_902167405.1). Taxonomy (NCBI): domain Eukaryota; kingdom Metazoa; phylum Chordata; class Actinopteri; order Gadiformes; family Gadidae; genus Gadus; species Gadus morhua. Next base: position 13,505,168 of record NC_044068.1, read on the forward strand.
TTACGGCACAGGCCAAACCATGTTTGCCTCTACCTTATTAAACCCGAGGGAGCATTGAATAAAAGACAAGGAAGGAGAACATAGAAAATAATTTGAATGAACCAATTCAAAGGTTGACCCATCTTCTCAGTGCTCACCTGAGTTGAGACTCTCCACTCTGAGAGGCAGACCAGACTGGGCAATGGCGATGAGCTTCAGGGCGATGTAGAACTGGCTCCGCCCAAAATGTCCCAGCCGAGTGGCTCCACAGAGCTCTGTTATCTGAACATGCGTACAAAGACAAACAAGAAACACAAGAACAACAGTTCACACGCTGAACCTTGGGGACATGGTTAAACTACACGCAGAACGGTCGTGGAACGAATGTCAAGCATGTGGCTGTGGTGCCTTCACATTCGCAAAATGTTGACAAACAAGTCTGGTCTGTTCTCATATTAGATCTTCTATTACCACCGACAGCAAAGGTCGATTGTATTGTATTTGCAATGTGGTACTAACGCCACTTGAATATGGACTCTTTCAGACACACAGACTAGTTAAACTAATAAGCGAGCAGCTCACTATCACCCTCGGAAAGGGTGGCATGTAGCCATGTACATGCCTAACTACTAGCAACAAGCAGCTGTGTGTGCATGTGCAGAAATCCAGGCAGACTCTGCTGACAATATATGCCCTCATACTCACATCGATAACAGGGAATGACCTACTACACGACTGTTTGGCATGTAGTATCAACAGAGCAGTTGCTTACACACTGTCAGACGGACAGAACTATGTACAAAATGAGGAGCACAGGCAATGACAAAAAGAAATGGTTTCCCTTGATTAAAATTAATGTTAATGTTAATGTGCACACCAATTTTATTCATTAGATGTCCACAAATGGACCTTTCTGAAGTCTGACTTTGACAATGCAGAAATAACATAACGGCATAATGTAGGCACAAGAAACAGGCAAGCAGCTATATTGCAAAAGTGTGTAACTTCAAAGTACAAAACGGCAGGAACAACCCGCCCAGTTCAGATTCATTTAGCTGAGTAAGTGCTTAGTCTGAATGTGTTGGATGCATACCACCAAACACGCATTCATTAATAGGAGCAGGTAGGAACACCACTGAAAGGCGTCTTCCGCTGGACACCGTTTCGTAGAATGGCATGAACAAAAATAACTGCTTTACGCTCTATCAAACAGCTCCCTTGTTGACCTTGAAAAGGATGCTGACTCATAAACTGCAAACACTGGCTTGCTGAAGCCAAGAATGGTCACAAGAGTGGACTGCTATACTTATCCGACTACTCGGCCATTGAAATTCATAAACACTGATCCAATCGCTTGGTTTGGTCTTGTATGGACGCCTTTATATCCCCAATGATTAACGTTAGGCTGAATCTAGTGGAAAAACAATTAAACTGACTATATCTACAGACAATCTATAGAAGAAGCACTAGAAAGGGAGTGAGTTAAGCAAAAGCTTGAAGGAGGGATACATTGTTTCCTGGGTATATTTTGATAGAGCTAGTTTTTAGTGATACCGTCTTGTCTGTTAGGAAATAGCCTTGTCTAATGCAGAGATCAATTTTGTATGCATACATTATAAGGGCCATTTTAAAAACGTCAGCAGTTGTCCGTTAACTAAACAACTAACTGTTACTGTTAGCCCAAGCTGACATTAGCCAGAAGAAGGCGTGTCACTTGCAAGACAGCTAACCAGCAACCCTAACGTTAGCTTCAATGTATGGAAGATCAGAGTGCCAACTCAACCACGATCACATGGGTTTGTAGGGTAGCCACAAGACACTGCAAAGTAACAAGGGTACTGGTGACTAGTAGCTTACCTGCAGGACAACTTCGCTGGGTAGCTGGGCCGCCCGGAAAAGGTCAAGAACCCTCCCATTAGACGCCACTTTTTTGGTATTGTCCGTGTCGCAATAAACGAATAAATCCGAGTAATATCGCTGCTCACCGTCACTTAGCGTTAGGCTTTCCATTATATAATCAATTAAAAGACTGAACTTCGATTCGTGGGCGAATAATCAGGCCTTTTGACTGGTTGGGGATAGATCAAAAAATGGGGATACTTCAGAATCTCAAAGCAGCTAACCTGAACGCACTAGCTAGCGTTCACGTTAGCTCCGATATTCGCAATATGTGAATGAACAAGTCTGCTCTGTTAAGATCTTATATTTCAACTGACAACAAATGTGTAAATTGCATTGTATTTGCAATATACTATAATTCAGCAGTATGAATATGGAGTCATTAAATTCTCCAACACAGTTAACTTGTTGGGCTAGTAAACCAATAAGCCAGCAGCTGGCTAGCACACGCCAGCTAACCTAGCTAGCAGCTACCTTGAATCAAAGTCAGCGGCACAAGGCTAACAAGCGGCTCCGAAAGTGCGCCCCGTCTGATTAGCCAGATATCTTCTGGAATATCCACGTCTGATAATACTTTTGTTTTCGATACTCCGTTGAATAGTGTTAGTCCAGGTTTCGGTTGCGATAAATTCATTTGCAGAACCGTTAGAAGTAAAGTTTCAGGCTGTTTTAGTTCCTTCCCCCGGAGTCGGCTCTGCCATTCCTGCCCATTGGGTTCCTATGGCCTCGTGACGTCAGCGTGCCCACTCTTCCGACAGCTTGCGGGTCCTCCAGGTCCATGGGTCCTCCGAACGCCCGGATGAAGGATGTCAACACTAAAGTTATGTGGACCCTAAAGAGCCTTTACCGTACCTTTACTGAAGAAAACCTTCTCCAAATGCATTGAATTTTTTTCCACAACATTTTCTATAAGTACAATCCTTAAATTAATACATAAGGGCGTTTGTAATTTTATGTTAGCGGAAAAGTCGGTGCCATTGCTTTAAGTCAGTGTCGCTCTATAGCTCTTTTCCTATTGGGCCACGGCGACATGACGTAGAGGGAGGGGCAAATTCCTGACTCTTGTCTAGACGCAATCACATCTCTTTCGACAAGCTCCTAAGAAAAAGATCATCTTCAGGTAATAGAACACTTTTAACTATAACATACTAATATTCTGTTCTAGTGTTTTCTGAAACACCTCATACGTTTACCGAATGAGGTCATTTTAGCCTCGTTGGCACTATTTCATTGCATCTACCCAGGGCTTAAATTAGGTAACGGGCGTTTATCAGTCGGAAGCTTTGTCTACTTTCAGATATCTGTTTGTCTAAATGTTTAAAACTAGGAAAGTTCTGGTATTTGACAGGTATACGTAATAAATTGAGTCTCAATGTTACATTAGAAGAGCCATAACTGGGGTACGTCAGCTATATGTAAATGTACCACGATTATCACTTCCGCATTACATTCAACCATATGGCTATATTTGGTCAGCTAAAATCAAAGGTTAATCATTGTTATTTTGCATCCTATCGTCTTGTCTTGTTTTAAGCAATGTATTAATCAATTGATTAATGTAAATTACTTTTGTCCCTCCTTTAGTCAAAATGAATGTCGATCATGAAGTTTCATTGCTTGTGGAGGAAATCAAACGTCTTGGGAGTCCAAGTAAGTTATATTTATGTTTTTGGATTTGTGAATTGGTTAATTCTGCAATGCATTTAGGAAATTCACAGATTGCTTTGCATTTATAGAAACGATTATAACTATACATTATGCTCAATTCACAAGGCTTATCACAGATAAGAGAGATACAGTGATTGACAATCAGTGAATTGTTTTGTCACAATGCATTGCATTGTCTTCAAAACTGCACTATGTAACTTTTGTACTGCTTTCTTAAGAATTGATCGTACCAATCCGTGACATTCCACCCCAACGTGGGAAAAGGACGGTCACACAATTGTAGCTGTAACTCAAGCCACTAGAGTTTGCTAATGGGAAGACGTACATAGTGTTGATTTAAAACTTTCTGCTTTTATCCCGTGTGAGAGCCCAATATTTGCTTAATCTGACAGGTGAACAGCGATTGTAATTTTCACAATCCTACTAAGCAAACCTTTGTCATGCAGACGCAGAGGGGAAGACAAGCGTGAAGTTCGGGGTCTTGTTCGAAGACACCCGGTGCGCCAACATCTTTGAGGCACTGGTTGGCACCTTGCGGGCTGCCAAAAAGAGGAAGATCATTACGTTTCAGGGGGAGCTGCTACTGCAAGGGGTCCACGATAACGTTGAAGTTGTCCTGCTCGCTGAGTGACACCTCTCACTCAGCGAGGTGTGGGGGGGAGGGGTCAGCATTGAGCATATCTGGGTCATGTGAATCATTCCAAATACTTATTTTTAGCAATAACATGAGCTCGGATCAATCACCTAATTTCATCGAGGTGGCCCTCGTCAATCACTGACTGTGATTGGTTGACAGTATTTCTATGGACTGTGTCTCTGTCAGGGCCCAGCCGTTAGGCATGGTGACCATTTAATTATTTGACATTGAATTACAGCTACATACAGCTTATTTGACCCTCTTATCTTTGTTTTTGTTGCTTGTTCTCTCCTGGGCAAGCGTGACCATTTGCCAAAAAAATGAAATACCATTTGGGAGCCTTAAAGATACTCTGATGTGATGTGACCAGATCTGCTCTTGATCTTTTAGACCCAGATTTCAAATAAACAAGCATGGCCGTTGTATAAGTTGCTAAGTGAACAAACTGCTTAAGCTGGCAAGACACCATGCTACGTCTACATCACTAATGAGCTTTGGGGTTTGAAAACGGTCACAAATTCCATTTAACTTCCATCACATTTTTTTAAAAATAAAATGAAAAGTTCACCCTCACGTGCGCAAACAGTCCAGCAATCATGGATCATAAAAACGATCTACCGCGCATATTTTATGGACCTTTAAGACTATAAACGCACAGATCAGGAATGCAAAATGTATATCAAGATATGCCTTTTTATGTATACTATGTATGTCACTGTGGTGAAAATGTACTAGGAAATGTGGCCGTCAATCTCAACAAAAAAGTCTCACTCACAAGCACAGTGGGCTGATTCTAGAGATGGATTGTGGATTGCACAGAGCCACTGGGTTTCATTTTAGACCACAAAGGGCTACATATGTTCTTGAAACCAAGCCTTACAGGTTCTCCTACAGTGAATATGCTGGGGTCCACCATGGGTCACCAAATGACCCTTTTTATTGTTTACATTGGGTGATTTTTACTACCTCTGGTGTACTTTGTAATAGGATGACGTTAGACCAATATTCCTTTTTCAATCTCAAGGAACGGGGAACAAAAATACCTAAAGCCAGACTTATTTAATTTGATGTTTGTATTCATACCACTGTCTGAGGGTACCTATCGGGAATGTTCCTAAAGTTGAACAACGAAGTGATTTCCATTGTATGACCTTTGCAAATGTCTTATCATTTCAATTGTTGCCAAATGGAGCTTTTGCAATGTTGTTTCTCAGGACCAAATATAAAAATGTTTCAAAGACTTGTGATAGATGAATATCGTCTACACAATGTCTGTGTTTAGGAAACATCAAATTGACATATTGCTTAGATGTAATAGATTTTTTGTTATATTTACTTTATTTTACATTACTTCTCAAACTCCCTTTTTCTCTTATATCACATTGCTTATTCTTGATGCTGAGTGTTTATGTCCTTTAAGTAAATGATATGCTATATGGTCTTTGATCAGGATAAGGGGAACTCTGATGTCATATGACCCATGTCTTTTGACTTGGTGGTTGTTGCACACTTTACATTCAAAAACGTTATCATTGAAATGAAACACATCCAATTGGATTGTAATAAAAATCGTCTAGAAAAAAGTATTATTGTGATTCATCATTTTTAATTAAAATTGAGTGGTCTTTTTCAGATACCAGTCCAACAGAATACTAGAATACAAGTAATACTAGTTTCTTACCATGTTTGTTGTATGTTCAACTTTGAGTATATATCTGAGGAGGGGTTGTATCCTGATATTTGGATTAGTTTGAATTGTCAATGCATGTCCGAATGAGCCTGCATGCATTGCAGCAAAGTTCCTTTTTGATGTAAATCTATTCCGATTTTATTATTTCTAACGAACTGATTAGGTAAATAAATCGTGCTATGTGTGAACAATTTGGCACCTATGTAACATTACATCAATTCTAAATATCATATAACATTTTAATCTCAAAGTAATGTTTTTTTACTACAAGAACACAATTTGAAAAACCTTTTGATTGCAATTTTGGAATATGTTCCACCGCGTGTTGAAACAAGCTTGAATGCATACATCATTTGCATTGTTGATTTGTGACCTGTACCAGGTAGGTAAGGTCACAAATTCCTGCTCGTCACTAATGTTTGGGACTCCGCTGGTCGCTCTCTATTTATGGGCGGGTCGCTGTGACGTCAGGGGCTGGCAGAAAACAGCAACTGACGGCGAGCACGGAGAGCAGGAATCAAAACAAGAGACGGGCACGCCTTCTTTTGCATAGGTTACCTTTCTAGACTAGCATTATAACCACTGGTAGAGTGCATGAAAATAAGACTGTGGATTTGCATTATCATAGAGAAGACAATCTCGCCACCACGTCTTATATTAGAAAGACGGCACCAACAGAAGCCTCCATTTTAGACAGGTAGCCCAACATGGAATCAGCAGAAATGTCAGTCGCTGACAGTCGTTGAGAGTGCCTGTAAATACATGGTGTCAGTGCTGTAAAATGCCCAACCAGAAGAACATCAAAGGGAAGAAAAGCAAACGCACCAACAGCAGCGGAGATGAACAAGAAAATGGAGCCAGTGCGACTGCAACAGGGGGGGCAGCCACAGCAGCTCTAGTGGGGGCGACTGCTGCACCTCGGAGCGGGCGCACAAGTGGTAAGAGTGGTCTAGTGTGCAATGTTTATAACAATAAAGCAGCCTGTGATGCATTGGTTTCTCCTCAGTAGCATTCAAGAATGTGATCTCGAGTTGCATGAGTTATGATTAACTGGCTGCAAATATGTTGTTATAAACACTTAATGCAGTTGTCATTTAAAATGTAATCGACGCAGAGTCGAATATTTATAGGCAGTATATATTATTGGATAAGGCCCGACATATTTTGTCTCGTCTTTATGACGCGCACCGTTTCCAGTTTTCTTTGGGGGGGGGGGGGTATGGCCTTCATTGAGTGTTATGCTCTTTTTAGCGCCTTTTCCACCTTTGGGGCAGGATAAGCAAGAGTGACAGGCTACTTATTTTTGTAACGTTATGCACCTATGACCATCGTCGCAGTTGCACTCGGTTTGGAACAGTTGCGATGAACTATTATGATGTACGCATAGTAGCCTACACAAGTTACAACGCACCTAGGCAATTTGCAACAATCAATTGACTTAGGCTATGTTCAAAATGGTTTTATTCTAAGATCCCTTATTCCTTAACGGCATATGCATTTTAATTACCTACTTGTGTGTGTGTGTGTGTGTGTGTGTGTGTGTGTGTGTGTGTGTGTGTGTGTGTGTGTGTGTGTGTGTGTGTGTGTGTGTGTTTGAAATAGAGAGAGAAACTTGAGACTATTATTTGAAATAAGACATTTCCTACACATATTGTCATTCATTCTTTATTCTATGAATAAAAAAAATAATGACGTTTTAATTTGTCGCTTAGAACGTACAACTTTGACCTTCTTATACCAATGACAATCGAAACAACAGTCTCCTGTTCTGTGTGATTCTTAAAGTTCCACGCAGAGAGCTGGAATCGTTTTGAAAAACTCTCTTAAACATAAACATATTGAATTTTGTTAGTGGTATTTATGTTCATGAAGTACCCAGATGAGTAACAAGAAGGACGATATATTTTTTTCACAACAATTATAAATTTCTTATTTTGTGTATCAAAGAGTGTTTCATAATAAGCATAACAATTTCCGGAGATAATGAATTACCCTCAACATCCATCATTTGAGAATGTATAGGCCTATGGTTCACTTTAAAGCTGATGGGTAAGATTAGAGCATATTAAAGAGACAGAGCAGTATTTAAACAAAAACCAAAGAAACGCCACCTCCCTCTCTGTTCCCTGCCTCCCTCCGTGTCTGCTGTGGCATTCACCCACCTGTGGGGGAGGCGGAGACATCAGGGATGAGATGCCCTGATTGGGCATAAATGAACTGGATGTCTATGGATGGCTATGTTTTTTTATAATGAATCTCTTGTTCTCATATTATTACTCTTAAAATGAACCTGAAGTTCCTGATAATATCATTTTTGTCCTCTATATTTATATCAATATTTAATAGTCCCAAACTGAATGAGGTATGAAAGTTAATGACAAACTGAAACGTGTGACACACACTATGCTGTAGCAGAGTTTTCTGTTCTCAAGTTGTGCCATGTAATTATGATGTATCATAATTAGGTAAATGTCTTTTTTTACCAAAACTTTTTAAACACACTTCTTTCATTCACTAATCATTGATAACTAATCTATAATCACTATATACTACATACATGGCATGTATGGCATATTCCCACATTCTGCCCAATATTTTCACATTTTCAATGATGGTTTCAGTTGATGACAATGTTAATGAAGCACAAGAGATGTAGCTTATAATCATCCTTACTGTACTACCTAAGATGAATATGTTCTCCCAAAAGTCTCAAATCTTCCATTAATTACTTAAACTTCTGTTCCCGCCGCCGCCCTGACACCTATCCCCCAGAAGCCCCATGCGCCACCCCCCTGATCTGCAGCCTGGCTCGCCCCATCGACCTGGACAAGGATGACTACCAGCGCGTGCTCTGCAACAGCGAGCTCTGCCCCTACGGCAACTGGATGCACCTGCAGTGCTTCTACGAGTGGGAGAGCTCCATCCTCATCCAGTTCAACTGCATCGGCCGCGCCCGCTCCTGGAACGAGAAGCAGTGCCGGCAGAACATGTGGACCAAGAAGGGCTACGACCTGGCCTTCCGCTTCTGCTCCTGCCGCTGCGGCCAGGGACACCTGCGCAAGGACACGGACTGGTACCAGGTGAAGCGCACGCAGGACGACCGAAAGAAGAAGCCCACGGAGAGGAGCTCCAGCAGGGCCGGCCCCGGGGCACTGCTGGGGGCCTGCGGAGGGGCAGCGGGGGGGGGCGCTGCCGGCTGGGACGGCCTCGCCCTGGACGAGGTCAAGAAGAGCAAAGTGAGTCCGGGGGGAGGAGTTGGTGGTGGCAAGCTGATACAGAGAGCCTCCAGCCAGGAGCTGCCTCGCAGGCAGTCCCTGGAGCGGCAGAACTCATCCGAGAGAGGAGCCACGGGTGGGGGAGGAGGAGGTGGGCTAGGGTACCCAGGGCACCACCATAACCCGGGCGGGACGTTTCCCTTCGGGGCTCTGCAGAAGTCTCCCTGCGGCTCCCCGGGACAGTCCCCCACCGCCGGCTTCCCCTTCTTCTCCCCAGGCGGCACCGCCGCCTCCCCCTTCGGGGCGGGTGTGGGAGGGGGAGGGCCGGCCACCCGAGGGTCCCGCCACCTCGGCGAGTTCTTCAAGTCGGCCGTGCTCATGGAAAGGAAGCACCTTTTGTCCGGGGCCGGCGGGGGCGGGGTCTGTGGCGGGGGCGGGGGGGCAATCAGCCGCAGCGGAGGGATGGGGGCGTCCCACCTGGACGCCGGAGGCACCGTCCTCCCCCTGGCTTTCGCCTTGCCCCTCCCCCACCGCCTGGCCCACGACGCCGGTCACCCGCACCATTCCCACCACCACCAACACCTCCACCTCAACCACCACCACCCGGTCCAGTTCCTCCGTAGGCTGGACCTCTCGGAGCTGTTTGCACACGTCCCGCGCCACAAGCTCAACACCTACCACGTCCGCATGGAGGACGACACACAGGCGGGCCAGGGGGAGGAGCTGCGCAGGTAGGAACACGTGTGTGTGTGTGTGTGTGTGTGTGTGTGTGTGTGTGTGTGTGTGTGTGTGTGTGTGTGTGTCTGTGTGTGTGTGTGTGTGTGTGTGTGTGTGCGTTTTGTCATACATTATCAACAAATGACCTACCATGCCATGGTAGGTCCTAAATATCTCACTTGCAGCATTTTCCTTACTCCTTGTTTTCCATCCTGCCTGATCCCAGACACTGATGTCATTTTGTACCTATAATACCTGCCCCTTGCAGCTGCAAAATACTTTACCCCATCTGTCATAATAAAGACGGATGATCCGTGAATGCAAACTATTTTGCTGAGTGTGTGCTACACGACCAGATGTTTCATATTGGCATTCCATATCAAAACAGATTTGCGCCGAAGTCTTAGCATTGCAACCATTCCGCGTCATTAGTTAAACGGATCAAATGGAAACACTGCTTATTTCAGTTATGGTTATAGTTTATGGTCAAAAATGTTGAACACACTAAGGACGTTCTATGGCCAGTTCTACCGATGGTAACATATGGACAGTTTCTACATGGCTTTATAATGACTCATCACTGATTCCCTCATTTGGGTTGTTTATGAGCAAGTTCACAGCAGGTAGCATTAAATTATGTGTCCCAATTCAACTGAGGTCTAATGTATTCATGCATTCCTTTCTCAAGCCAGACCAGAAAGAAAGTTATGTGCCATGGTTTGAATGGAAAGAAAAAGTGGATCACCGTAACTGAAACCAGAGACAATAACTTCATGAACCAATGGGGTCTTCTTGGATTAGACATAATTGAAGTTATTTATAACACATCCCCATATATATAAAAATATACACATTTGACAAGAGAAAGGAAACAGATTAAAAACATTGTTTTACTAATTGTTATTCTTGCTACAATTTGACGTCTGTCGTTAAGGGCACCCATTGCCTCCCATATTCTTCCACCTGCTGGTTTCTGGCAAGTTTTCCAGAGTGAGGCCTTTAAGACGAACTATTGTTAAGGGCAACAAAGAAACTTGACTCTGCTTGACCTTCACTGCTTTATGGGTGTACATACTTTGTGCATTCGTTTGCATGAGGTGAATGTGTGTCAGGTGGGTCTAAGTCAAAGAACATTTTCTCTTTCCCCGTAGCGATGTATTTCTAATAGAGTTGAACGATATGAATAAAGCGGATGTGGAAATTGTTTCGGTGACACTTTACCATGAGGGTACAACAATGAACAATTCATTAAAATTAGTAAATGCAGTAATATGCATTAGCATACCATTACCTAACAGTTCAATTTACTAAAGGTGTTCATGTTAACTAAATTATTAGCCCATTATTTAACGCCCATTACCCTTAACTTATTTTATAAATGAAAACACCATTAGTAAATGATAACTAGACCATAAGTTACCTGTTAGTTAATTGTGAGTCAATGCTTATTACTGCATTAACCAATTTTAATCAATGGTTAATCATTGTAAATCAAATTCTAAAGTGTTACCATCGTTTCACATTGTAATATCCCCCATAGTAGGACCCAATAAAGTGTCTAAGGCCCTCTGTGTGGTCCAATAGGTTTATACTGTCGGCCCTGAGCGCCAGCCAGCGCAACGTGGTCAACTGTGCCCTGTGCCACCGGGCCCTGCCTGTGTTTGAGCAGTTCCCCCTGGTGGACGGCACGCTCTTCCTGAGCCCCTCGCGCCACGACGAGATCGAGTACGACGTCCCCTGCCACCTCCAAGGTCAGTGTCCCTTTGTTAAGGGTTTATCCATCGTTTATCGACAACAGATATGGCTGACAATGTTGTTCACGTCTGAATGCTAAGGTGCGCATAATTGGTGCAAACTGACACAGGAAGAAATATAATATTAGGATTAAAGCGGCTGTAGGTCAAATGTAAGAGCAATTTTTAATTGCAATTTGTCCAAAATTCCATGGTCATCCATCAGCTATTAGTGAGTGAAATGCTCTCGCAGCATATCTGTTCCTAGTTTACTGTGCCTGCCTCTGTAATTAGAGTATAATAGTGTAAGAGACAGACCGTTCAACGCTCATTTCTGACCAATCATCCCCTACCTGATTTGTTCCGTGAATACATTTGGCCGGTCAATAACAGGTGTGCGAAATGAGGCAGGTCTAATTTGTAGAAAAACGTATGGAGGGAGGGAGCATATAAGAGATTTTTTTTGGTTTAGTGTCAAAATATAGCTCTCTTCCACTATTTTTTGCTTCCTCTCTCTTTACAACTCTGAAATCTCAGCTATTGCTGCTTACATAGATAGACTAAATAGAGCATCTCACTTTACTATAACTTAACTTAGCCACAATGTGTAAGAAGTTAGAATCCAGGAAACTTTCAAAATTAAAACCTCAATTGTTCTTTCCAATCTAATGGCTGTGCAACTGTGTGACACAAACTATTATATCTCTATCATGACAAAAATGTAATTTCAAAGCATGATTGCAAATAAAGTTGTGATTTATCTGTGATCTGACTAGCTAATTGTCATTATTAGTTGTAAAACAGTTCCTAAACACTTTCGTGAAGAAACATAGAATAATTCTTAGTTTTCTTGTACTTATAAAAATACATAAAAGATATAAAATGTAACATACACATATAGATTAAACATTCAAATAGAAAGAATGTTTAATGTATATGTTTTTCGTTAAAGTTTTATGAACGTGAAATCTAACACTTGCGTGTCCTTGTACCTTAACTCATATCCCCGGCCTCCCCCTACCATACCAGACAGCATCCACAATGGTATTTGCAGTTCAGTTTCATGTTCTTGTCAAATGGCTGCTGAAGACAAATAAGAGACTTAGCCCACTGTTCTATCCACCATGTCGCTTCAACAGGTAGACTGATGCACCTGTACGCCATCTGTGTGGACTGTCTGGAAGGCGTCCACAAGATTGTCTGCATCAAGTGCAAGTCACGGTGGGACGGCAGCTGGCACCAGCTGGGCACTATGTACACGTACGACATTTTGGCTGCAACCCCTTGTTGCCAGGTAGGTTTACGGTACTGTGTGTGCGAGTTCGAGCGCGAGTTTTAAGCCCATCAGATGCTAAAGAATAACCAAGCGCTGAATCTGAAAGTTGAGCAAGGGCACCAAACTGGGTAAATCGGGTTACTGCAGATGTGCTCTTTCATTGGCTAAAATGTATGTGGCCATAGTTAATATGGCGAGCCCCTGAGCTGGCTCTAATTTGAGCTGATCAGAAAGCCGCCAATAGGGATTTGCAAGTCGAAGCTAGGGGCATTAACTTTGATCAAGAAACACTAAATGCAGCAAAATTCCTATGAATGTCGCAAACATTGGGAGTAGTTGCAGTTCTTTTCATTGCACAACAAAATGATTTAATGCTTTATATCTGCAGGCCCGTCTCAACTGCAAGCACTGTGGCAAGCCAGTGGTGGACGTGCGGGTGGGAATGCAGTACTTCTCAGAATACAGCAATGTGCAGCAGTGCCCCCACTGCGGAAACCTCGACTACCACTTTGTCAAACCCTTCTCCTCGTTCAAAGTACTCGAGGCCTATTGACAAATATTGCACATGCATGCTAGTGAAGTCGCTTTTTCATTAGCAATCGTTGAAAACAGAAATATCGTTCCTTGGAAAAGGTCTTAACGGACCTTGCAGTGCCTATGTTTCCTTTATATTTCTCCACTTTTTTTACGTAGAAATAGATAGTACGGCTTAAGTTGAATGCGTTAAGACAGAGTCTTCACGCTTCAGAGGGAAAAGTACTGCTACACTCGAAGGGTTGTGAAACTAGTATTTCAGTCAAACACATTTAAATGTGACAGTTGAATGTATCTGAATGCCAAAATTGTTTCCCTTTTCTTTTTTTACAAAACATGAAAAAATAAATCTGGAATAAAGATGTAAAATGTAGGCCTTATTTATTGCATTGGCGACTTTACCTTAAAATGCGTTAATTAACCTTTGCAACTCAGTCTCATTAATTAACAAACCTCTTGGTAGAAACTGTCCATTCTAACCCAATTATTTATTTATTTATTGATAATTTATTATCAATTTCATCTTTGCAATTTGATTTTCCTTCTTCTGCAGAGCTCCGTCAGACCTCAATCAGAAAATATACACAAAAGAAACCTGAACCAAGTACCACTGCTTAACCAGACTTTCTATTTAGGCAGGATTCCACACAAGGAACTGGTGAGACATTTACACACAAAAATACTCGAAGGGCGTCATTTCGCCCGTCGTCTTGCCAGATAGTTCCTTTATCAGACTTTGGAACTATTTAAGTGCAATGAATGATCCCATACAACTTTTATCGCCAACCTTTCTTCCTCCTCACAGCATGGTGATAAAACCAAACGTGTACCTCAATGTACATGACCCTCGTACAATAATTCACAAAGTAGCGTTATAGTAGAGTGTTCTCAAAACGACCGAAACGTTCATAGACCTTCTCTCGGGCTACTGTTGTGCCTGGTCCTTTGATGCATCAGCAGGGCCAGCAGGGCTATCGGGAGGCGTTCCGGGCTCGCTGCACTGTGGTGTAGCGTCTGTTGGCGGCGGTGGTGGCGGTTTGCTTTTCTCCTTCTGAGGCGCCAGTTCCTTGGCGGAGGGCGGGCGGAGAATGCACATGGCCCTGCCGTCTCTGATGACTTTGGGCTTGGCAACGAAGCCCACCGTCATCGGCATCTGCTGCACCATGTCGTCCAGGGTCTGGTCCTATGCATTCAAAACGGGGGGGAAATAAAGATGTAAACCATTGCATTATAAATGTATATTTATTTTTTTTGCAGCATCTCACATTTATTTGCCTTATTTTCCTTTGAGAACCAATCCAGTGGTTCCATATTTCTATACTCACCAGGGCGACTTTGGATGCTGTGCGTTTGGCCCGCAGTGTGATTCGCACGTGGTTCTTCTTTTCTAGCCAGCTCTGGACTTGTTTCAGCTTCGTCGAAAGGTCATGCGAGGCGATATCCGAGGAAAAGGTGAGCTCCTTCACCTGAACAGCGGCTGGGCAAAGTGGACAGGAAGTTCAGATTCCTTGAGTCTGATTATTATCAGCATAGCACTTTGAGGAACTCAGCGCGGAGTAGCCAAACACTAAAACAAGGTCACAAGGGAGACGGCACTAAATCAGATTTGTGATTCACTCCAACAAATGGCATGTCAAAAACAATGTCAATTGATAAACCAATTAGAAACAACAAATAAAAATCAATGCTAAATTGTGTACAACTTGGGAAGAGGGTACCAGAGGCTGTGTTTGGTTAGTTTTTAAAAGCCAATTGGTCCAATATCCAAAATAAGGGCACACCAGATAGAGAAAGTTAGTGAAGTAATGATGCATGTTGGCTGTGTGTCATGTCTGATAAGGGTGCAGAATTTTATGAGTATGCGAAAAACAGGAGATTATGAAAAAAGAAATCCAAAGAATCCATTATATGGGTCTGTGGGTAAAATGCATTGGTGAATGAAATGCCCATTGAGAATATCTGTTTTGAGTTGACGGCACCTGCCTCCTTATGAGCCAAGTTTGATTTTAGACTGCTGCAGGCTAATGGCTGACCAATCTCTTCCCTGATTGTTTCGGGGAATCCATCTGGCCTGTCAATCACAGGTGCCTGTAAAGCAACAATTCTGAGGGAGTAAGGGACTTTTTTTGGTTGTTTAGGTTCAAAATCTTGCTCTCTTCTGCTCACTCTCAAATCATACCTACAGCAGCTTTAATAATATCAGTAGCTCCTCACCTTTAAGGGACTACCAATAACACTGCACCTGAAGGATCAGCTCAATCTGCATTTAACACAAGCAGCGAGTCCACTTTGGAACCCAACAAAAAGCAAGAACCCAAAAATGTCCACAAAGCGTCAAGTACCGGGCTTGGCTTTCTGCTTCTCGCGCAGCTTCAGCTGCTCCTCGTGGATCTGCTTCCCGCTCATCAGTTGGTAGAGGGGCGGGTCGGCGGAGTCGTCCACCAGCACCAGCTTGAGGCCCTGCTCGTCCATGAGGCGGATGGCGTCGCTGCGGTGCATGTTGCCCAGGCTCTCCCCCCCCACGCCCATCACCTGCAGGAGCCGCTGGTGGATCTTGCGGCCAACGCTGTTGATAGTGGTCCGCGCATTGGGGTCTTGCTTCTTCTTCTTGGGAGGGGGCACGACGGCGGCCGGGGGGGTCTCTCCGGCCTCCGTCGAGAAGTGGCCCCCGGGGCCCGGAGGGGCGGTGGGGGGGCCACGCAGGAAGCCCTTCTCCTCCCCGCACGTTGGAAGAGCCCTGGGTGAGGCGGTCCAGCTGGGGCCCGCTCGCCTTGCTGCAAGGCTCAAAGCCCAGCGAAGATGAGTGGCAGACATAGCCTGGAGAGAGAGCGACATGATATCTCAACAGATGGATGTTTTGTTGTAGTATATTGGCCCAAAATAAAACCTTTTGGAAGAGGTGGGTAATAGGTGGTCATTTCAATCAAAAATCATTGGTTTGTAAGTCACTTGTATTCTTGCTTGTGTATTTATAAAACATCTCAGTTTATGCTATATTTTAACATTTCCAAATCCGGATTTATTTACTTTAAAGTGCAAATAATCTGAAGGTTAGCAGTTGCAGCAAACCAACAAAGCATTGAATCTTTTTTGGTCTTTAATACTTTTAGTAATTGGTAGTAATTATTACTGATACAATTATAAATGTTAATACCTGAACAAGAAATATGCTCATGGCGTGTTCATCATATTAACCGTCATGGTCCTGATTGCCCTAAATGCCTTACACTAATCAAAACGACTAATCAAAATAACATTTTGTTAAACGTAAAAGTGAATGCATAACAAGTAACGTGGCAGACAGAGTGAGAGTCGGATGTTAACTCTCTGTGACTGTGTTGACACAAATTACCAAGCACAATAGCATCGTTGCAAGTACAAACTACAAACAACTGATATACTGTTGATGCATGTCCAATTAACTGCTTGAGCGACTGCTTCAAGAACATCGTCCTGCTCTCTGAGCAAATTCAGTGACTGCTGGTTATATTGACATATGTAACTGTTTATGCTAAGAGAAGGTCAAATTGGACACCCTTTTCGCACCAATTCAGTCACAATACGATTACATGGACGCTGACATTTATTTGCATTAACGTTGCTGTGTATACTCACTTGTAGTTCAAAGCTTCTTTCTGCTCATGGTGAATCCACGGTGGTCGACCTACCACCAACTACCATTGGGGATCATTCGAGTGTTGCGTTCCGCCCTTCTTCTTCTTTTTACTGAGGCCAAACAAAATGTAGTCTCATTACCGCCACCATCTGTACATAAGTATGAATAGTGGAAATCCTAAATAACTCATATTCGTTTTTTTTTTTTTCCTTTATCGTATTATTTAAAACGGATCAGAGCACAATAAAAGATTCAACTGGGGGGGGGGGGGGGGGGGGGGGGGGGGGGGTGTTCATAATGTATTTTTTTTATCAAAATGTCCATGTTTTAGTTCATATTTAATACTTTAAGTTGTACAACAACCTTATTTCTCAAAAAACAAGAAGGTTAGAACAGATCTTACCTTAGTACTGTGAAAGGTTAAAGTTTTCCGTTCATCCTCGTGTGTGTGTGTGTGTGTGTGTGTGTGTGTGTGTGTGTGTGTGTGTGTGTGTGTGTGTGTGTGTGTGTGTGTGTGTGTGTGTGTGTGTGTGTGTGAGTGCGTGCGTGTGTGCGTGTGCGTGTGCGTTTATGCATTTGTATGTGTGTGTGGTGGTTCGTGTTCCCTGAATGCAAATTATGTAAACACATTATCCTAGATGCGTGTGCTGTGTACCGCAGTATTCTCAGTCACAGGGGCCTCTCCCAGCTGGAGAGAACTTTTGGTGCAATATATACATTTGTCTGATAACGTCTGTTTTGCATTATGCTTTATTTTTTCCCATGTATTATCCTCACCTGAAAATACTCCCAGAGTTTGTCTGGCAAGGTTGTTGTTCAAATGTATTTGCTAAGCAAATTAAGAGTTGGGTCACATGGGTAAAGAAAATAACTGTTTACTGTTAGGGGTTAAAATTACATCAGCATACGGTCAACACTTCTGGTACAGTCAAACAGGTCAGGACTAAAAAACTGGTTATTCAGATGTCATATCATAGGGATGTTGTTTTCATTTAATATATTGTAGTCTATTTGAGAAATGCAGCATTATTCTTCTCTTCACTTGGAGCATGTCAACTGTAGGTGTGGAAGTAGGGTGTCTCATAAAGTTATGCTATGTGTATTAAAATGTGGTCTTTGAAAAATTCAGGGATCATATCATCCGAGGAAAATCATGGACCGAAATAAATGGATGGCTCTAGTTTTGTTTGTGGCACACTTTGCTTGTGAGTAAACAACAATTTTTCAATTAAAAATGGGATGGTTGTACTTCAGCGATTCAGTATTTACATTTGTGTATGACACACATGTTCAATGTAATCTTCAACGATAAATTACATGCCTATCTGGAGAAGTTTACTCATTTAATTTATCGGTTTCTCTTATTCCCCAGCCTTGTCTTGCATGGGGAATAATCGAGTATGTAAATGTGACATAAAAACAAAAAAACTCAATAGGCCTACTGAGAATAAGTGTCATTTCACCACTGTGACCATGACTGGAGATGATTGTGAGTTCATAAAAATTATAGTTATTTTTCCTTTCAAATACGTTTTTGTCAAGGATGAACCAAATATAAATAAATATTTTGCATCAATAATTGTTTTCTCTGCTGCATTTTCCAAATGTGTCATTCCTCAACATTCTCTGCCCAGGCGGGGATTATGTCTGTTTTATCAAGCAAAAAAATGCATTGCAGAAGGGTAAGCACATGCACACATTTATTACTGTACTTCTATTTTGCATTTGTATATTTTCCAACTTGAATGTGAAAATTAACGTGTGTTTCCTTATTTCATGATTAGGAAAATTCCTGAGCATTGAAGACACCAATCATGATCCACATCTAAGAATTGTAAAGTCCTTCTTCAATGAACCGAGGACTCTGTGTGTCAATGGCGGCCCCAACCCAAACCGAATTATATATCTATATAAAGGTGTACATTTCCAAAAAAATGGCAGTTATTTTTCTCCTTACAACAAATTAATGTTTTGTTTACAATGGGCAATAGAATGAATTAAACCATTGTGCAGAAAAAAATATTATTATTATTTTGCTATCCAAAATCTCAAGGCAGCTGCCCGGAATGTGCTACCAGAGACTTGAACTGCACCCTTTTCCCTAAAGGGGACCCATGCAAGGGTACTGTAGATGAAAACAGGGAATACTGTCAGAGGTTCAAAGGTATGTATAGGCCTACCTCAAACTGGTGGGAAGAAACAAAGTATTAAAGTAAACTTGGAGTTAAGAGTAAGAGTTAGAGTTGGTCTTTGTTGTGCGTGCTAATTGTGATGGGTGTAATCGGTTTCCATCAGGACCCTATGTCCATACTGCTTTGTTGTTGTTGTTGTTGTTGTTGTTTAGGTATGAGGGGCAATGCTTTCTACTTCTTCAACATACAAACCAATGGATCAAGCAACTGCTATATTTGTAAGAATAGAGGGATGAGACCTGTGCAAGAAATATCTGAAAATCCGTTCACTGACCAAGGACCTGACCCTGCTGAGGCAGCGTAAGAACCCTATTAAAGTGTGGACATATTGGCATGTTGTATTTATGCACAGGCTTTTATAAAAAAATAATAATAATGATATTAATAATAATAATGATAAGGATAATAATAGTAGTGATAATAATAATGATATTAGTTCTAATGATAATTTTATCCCATTTCTTTGTTACAGGAAATTTATGAATAATTTGGACTCGTACCTTACTAAGATGAATGAGTCTTCGGCTCTCGTGTCCATTGGTGCCACCAAGGGCATCATGGTGAAACAAGATGAGCTTGAAATCGACGAGATCGGTGGGGTCTCTGTTGGCTATGGCTGTGGGGAAAATAACGATTTGCTAGTGAGTGTGCCTATTAAGATTCGTCCTTTCGCATTGATGTAACTGTTAAGGTTATTTGTCTATTAGGTTCCTATAATGTTAATTTTTTGTTATTAGAAAATCATCTGAAATAAAAATGTCAGTGGTGAAAACATAGTTCTAAACTTTTAGATTGGAAGTTACATTTCTTACAGTATTTCACATTCACAATCTGTCATGCAAAATTTACATCAATGTAATCCTCATCCATACACATTTAAGTTATTTTTATTGCCCTGTGCTTTGCCCCACAAAACCCTATCCCCTTGACAATTTACCTGTGACATTTCAACAGATTGCTGATGATGAAAAAGATCTATCTACCTGTGCAGGATCTGTTTTGATCTCAAAAGAAGCATTTCAAGATGCATACATACGGAACGCCACTGTTCCGTTTGCAGGTATTTTCAGATTCAACAATATGGATAAGGTAAAAAGAAAAACAAATACAATAAACCGACGAGATGCAAAATGTATGTAATGTGCTATTTTTCTATTCATGTTTTTTTTTCCGTTCACAGGATGAGTTGAACAGCGGTGTCTTGCTCAACCAGGTCATAGCAATTGACATGGGGACTGCCATAACCAATCTCAGCGACAGAATTAAATTAAATTTCAGGAGTGGGACAGAGGTAGGCCATGAAGGGTGCTTAAAAAAATAAAAAAAGATCTTGAATTTATTTATTTTAAATGTTTTATTTCTAGGAAGGGATACCATCTTGTCGTTCGTGGAATGGTGAAGGTATTTTATTTTGTTCTCCACTCAACTTTCATTGAGATATTCCCGCATAATTTTTTTCCGAAAGCTTTAAAATACATTCTGAAAGAAGCAACTGGCACTTGTTATTTAGTGAGATGAAAACATTTTTACTCTACGACCATGCAGGTAGTCTGCCAAACTGGACAGAGAATGGATGTGACACAATAGTGTCTGGAGACAATGTTTCATGCCAGTGCTCCCACCTGACATTCTTTGCTGTGATCATGGTTGGTTGTTGAGTCTACAAATCAATATAATGTTTTGGATTGAAAAATTACAAGCACAACAAATTTACCATTTTAACCTGCAATATGTAATGCTTCCTATTAGCAACCTCTCTTGATTTGCTACATGAGTAAAGTGATTTCTAGAGAACATTTCCCTGGATGGATTGACTTTTGCTTTAGCACGCTTAATTCTTGAAAAACGTTGTTCTTTCTAGATAATTCAATGGGGTAAATAGCTGCAGTAGAAACTTAACATAGTGCAGGATTAACAACGGGTATCACCACTGGTGCTTATTAACTTGCTTTCCTCGAAAAATACGGCAATACAATTACAATATAACGTGATGCAATGTTTTTACAGTCTCCACTCCACAATCCAACCATCTCGGCAGCTGACGTAAAGTCCCTCAACTACATCACCTACATCGGATGTGGCTTGTCGATTTTCTTCCTGGGCATAGCTTTCTTCATGCATTTTGTGATGAGGTAACCATAGTGATTGCATATTAATGACTGGCCGTCATAGATTTGATAAAATGATGAGAAAGTAAAATAAGTTGTTATATAAGTCATTATAATATAATAACTAAAATAGTTCAGACAGTTTTAACATTGATATGCATGGCATGGAGAGTGGGTTGAACTTGAAATACACTAAAAAACATTCTGAAGCCACCAAAAATAATGATAGTAATGTTTTGATAGTGTAACAAAATATGAAAACATATTTTTGTTTCTATGATATCAATGATAACTACATCAATAAAGCAAAAAAACAACACTAACAATGAATGGTAGCTAAATGTAAATAGTGTTAATCCCCTTCAGACCGTTGTGGCTGTCTGGTATGTAAATGTGGAACCTATGGAAATTATGGATGTCATAGGGTATGTTAGAACAAATGGTTGTACGGGTTCTGTCAGTGGTTATAAACACCATCCATCTATCCATCTATCCCCCAACTTCTTACATCCTCCATCACTGGGAGTTAGCTGAGCAGCCCAGATGCTATGCTCCAGAGCTTTCTGGAGGTCAGTGTGACAAAGCTCAAAAGGACAATATCATTGATCTGCAAACAACAAAAATGAAAGCCTTCTGCTACCACACCGGAGTCCCACACTGATTCTGAACACTCTGGGCATTACCCATCCAGCCAATGCCTTGTGACTGCAGAGCTTCCTCATCGCCTCAGTGCTTTCTGCCACAACGTCCCATGAGTTGAGTTCTTGTGCCTCCTTGGGAAACTAATTCTACACTCTAGACTTTATTTGCGCAACCACCACCCCAGCTGCTGCCTTTTTATGACCGAAACATCTCAGGTTTCAGGAGTACCGCCAGCCGACCAGAACCAGAAGGCCTCTATCTTCCGACTCTTGACCACCAACAGGTTATTGAGTTGCCATAGTCTTTCAGAATTCAGGTTAGGAACAGGGTCCATTCAGACATCATGTTCCTGACCCTATCCTGGTGAGAGTTGAAATCCAATGTTCAAACCGTTCTCCATCAAGCCTTCCTAAGGATAATCCTCACAATGTGCCTGGGATCACCAGGCCTGTCCAGCTGTTTTCCTTGCCATCTGATTTAACCAAGTTATGGATTTACGGGAAATTCTTTCTCTGCTTTTGACCCATCCGGTAGCCGGTGAACGCATACACAAACACACACAGAGGAGTCACCTTGTCAGAGGTCCACACACATGGGGGCACACCGGCACACCCGGAGTAGTGGGCAGCCGCAGTGCATCGCCCGGGGAGCAGGTGGGGGATTCAGGTGCCTTGCTCAAGGCATCTGACACCTCGATGTAGGAGAGTGCTGCACAACTACTCCCCCCCCCCCCCCCCCCGTCCACATTTTTGCCTAACGGTCGGGATTCGAACCAACTCGGTTCAACTCCTTAACCAATAGGCCACGGATACCCGAGCACTACTTTCCTCTTGGTTGGAGTGTTCAAAACATGACACATAATGAGTTGTTCATCAAGCTTTGTCTCAAGGACCACGTACGCTTTTGTGTACAACCTTGTGGTAAAATGTTTTGGTTTTTATGGTCAAGGCATGGCGAGCATAGAGGTCCAATGAAAAGCACCTTATACTTTACTGTCAAGTAAAGTCATTCTGACCCAATCCTCAGCTTAAGGTGGGCAATCTCTCAGTCATGAGCTGGAGAAATTTCTTGCTCACCTACGCCAAGAAGAATACTCTGATACTCCAAAAAAAATTGCAAATGCGCACACAACATTCAGTTTTCCTCCCTTTCGCTCAAGGTCCACACAGCCAGCAGGACAAACTCTTACTAGGTGGCAGCCGGCTAGGAACTTATTGGCTGTCTCGCTGGCTACCTCTCACCATAGGCAACTATGGTGAGAGCAACCAGTGGACCATGCAGAGCCAAGACGGTGTGTTAAGCACAATGTTGATCGAAACCTCCAAACCTATATCACCCTAGACAAGTTCCCCTGAGGTGACTCTACCAGCTAGCTTACAGCTCCAGACCACACGGCCAAGATAATTAGAACATACAGTCCAGTCGAGGCCAGGCCATGATCTAGGAAGGGGTCGTAGATAGATGAATGGACGGACATTGTAAAAAAATATGACATTTCAGAATAATGAAATATAATGGCGATGCTCTAAAAATCAGTTTATTTATATGTACTGTTCATATATTAATTTGTAGGAGGACCAAGGCCAGCAAGAGCAAAGAGATCCTGATCCAGTTGATGATTGCCCTGTTCCTGCTCAACCTCTCCTTCCTGACCAACGAGTTGGTTGCAAACCTGCACAGCACTTGGAGCTGCCAGGCAATGGCAGCCTTTATGCACTACTCCATGTTGGTGACCTTCACATGGTTTGCTATGAATGCCTTACACCTCTGGCTGAACTTCTACTATGGCGGTAACATTTCCATCCAGCGTTACATACTCAAAGTGTCTGTCACAGCCTGGGGTGAGTTATAATTTCTCCATCGTTGTTGACGTTTTTTTTTAGTTTGAGAGTGGTGGTCAATAGCATACATATTCGTCATGATTATGGAGGAATGTGTGGATTTATGGAAATGGGATTTTGTCCTCCACTCTATCTCTAGCAATTCCAATTGTATTGGTGGTTACCCTTTTAATTCTGGGAAAGTATGGCCAGATAGCCATTGCTTCGGAAGAGCATAAGACTACCATGTAAGTATTACGCCTACATGATTCCCTTGAGGTACATGTCTTTGTGGAGTGTGTGTGGATGATGGCTGTTCCAGGCAGCCTCACCTGGCCCGAGTCAGAGGTACAGGTTAAACCACAGACACTCATGGCAGTATGTTAGACCAGCTGCTGTGTATCATTATACTCAAACGTGGCAATGAACCAGTTGCAACACAACCACTCTGCTTCCTTGTTATGGACGAGCCCAGTAAAAGTCACCTAGGTGGCGTGTAGAATCGTCATTGCTACATTCATCAAAACCTTATTTTAGATAAATGAGTCAGTCTCATACTCTCCATATATATACGCCTATTTAGATTGAGGTTTAGTTTTCAATTACAACCATTTTGAAGACTGGAGAAATGAGTTGGCGATATCTCGACAAACATGTTTTCAAACATCAAGAACAATATAACAAATACAAAAAGTGAAACATGTACGTGGTTTACCGTTCTAGTCAACACTAACCTACTCTGTCCAAAAGGTGCTGGATGACAGATGAGGAGATCCAGTACATCATCAACATCACCTACTACGCCGTGGTCTTCCTCTTCACCTTCTCCACCCTCATTGTCCTCCTGTCCTGGCTCTACCTGACCAAAACATCTCGAGAAGAGAACGTCAGAATTGGCGGCAGCAGCGCGGGCATCTGCAGTGTCTTTGGACTGTGCTCCGCTCTGGGCGTCACGTGGGGCTTTGCGTTCTTTGCACACGGTGTCCTGCGGCTTCCCTCCTACTACATCTTCACCATTCTCAATTCTTTCCAAGGTACGGTCACATTTTCATTTTGATCCAAAAGTGACCTCTCTGTGTTAGAGAGGAGTGATGCAAGACATAGGTGGACCCCTAGGTGCTCTCTGGATCTCCCTTCCGTCATAACCTGGGTAATCTTACCAAACCTATTTGGCTATTTTAATAACTTTTAGATACAGAAAATAAAACAATGGTACTAAACAGCCGCACTGCTCTTCCATTGCAAGTACTAAAGTGATGCACTTTACAAGTTGAGAGGCATGTCTTTTGAATAACCCAAATAGTGCTTCCCTGTAAGCAAATAAAAAAAACGTCCTTGGAATTAACACAAAAGAGAACCTTTGATAAGCTCGGCCACAGAGACCATCAAGGAAAAGATCCAGTAGACCAACCTGATCCAATATGCTGGCCAACACATGGTTTTATGAAGGTTTTTCCCCACGCATAGTGTTTGAGTAACATTGTTCCCTTCTCTTAGGCTTTTTCCTTTTTCTTTACTACTACAAAACCAGTGAAATGGTACATGAAGTAGAGAGCTCCGGTAGCAGCAGCCAGAACATGACCGATGTTACTGAATGATGCAGGCGCATGCAAATCTTCCCCTTCGTGCTCATGATGCCTTTCTTCCTTCTGTGTTGTATGAGGCCTTACTCAAATGACCTGGGTTCTGTTACCACCTGATTGAAACACTGACACTCGATTGAATGGTCATCAGCCCAATGATAACACCCATTGAATCGAGTTATAACGCAAAACGTTGTGTGGCGTTACTCACGTTATCAACTGCAACGTTGTAAGAGTAACCAATTTTGAGTTTGATATGTTTAAAATCGGATTAGTCAATGAGTTGTGCAATTTGTCATGTATTGCATTATTTTTTAATTAGCTACTTATATATTCTGGTAATTGTGCAGCAGTTATGCAAATAATTATGTTCTTGATAATAGGGGGTCGTAAAATTGTAAGATAAATAGCAATTGGTGGGCAAGGTTATTGATGGTCAATATATTTTACCATCTTTATAGACGTAGTAGTTTGTTAATGGCTTATTATTTGTTTGTCAAGTAAGAATTTGTTTGAATAAACTGTTGATGAAGTGCATTGTGTTTGTCATTATGTATTATAGGGCTAGAGCACAGCCACTAATGCTCAGCCATTTGCTAGCCAAGCCTTACTATCTGTTGATCTAAATGGTTTATGACTTAATTATGATACACAATATAGGCTTGTTGTTGTTGTTGTAATGTTACTGTTTAAATGTGGGATGCTTAAGCATTGTGGGTCTAATGCTGTTGTTCCATGTGAACATTTTAAACTCTCAGCACTTGCTGAGCCAAAGGATTCAGCTTGGTCAGGGCATTATGCAATACGATATATTAGTTTATAGGGCGGCAACTAACGATTATTTTAATAATCGATTAATCTGTCGATTATTTTTTCGATTAATCGATGAATCGGATAGTAAAAAATAAATAATAATAATGGAATTGCTGCATCTTTATTAAAAAACTGAACATTACTTCAAATTCACAGTGCAGACTGAATTGTAAAAACACCAGGTTATTGCTCCAACGTCCCGGAACTATTAAAGGTAATATTAAATAATAAAAAGATTAAAAAAACATAACTGGGATAACACATAAAAAAACATACAATGTATGATATACTTTTATATGCATATAAGGGATGTCCATGGTTAACCGGTCAAACCTATTTATGCCATTTTCGAGACTCCTTGAAATAGAACTTGTAATATTGCTTTAATTGCTGATAAGATGATGATAGTTCAAGATAGGACATTAAACAGGTCATAATTATATCTTTACTATCTATTTTATATTACTGGGAAAACAAGTTCACCAAAATCTCAATCATTATTTTTTTTTACTGCTGCATTTGAACGCATCAATCGTATTACTGAGCCGACCTGAACACATCACATTAGACACTGTTTGTGACCATTGGTTATTTATTTATTTTAAGCTAACTAGCTCTATATCCTGCCGATTTTAACATGGATTTAAAAACTGCATTACTATTTTAACTGACGGGACTTTCTACACCGTCCGGTTGTGTGATACCGCTGCTTTGAATGACTGTTGATGCACGCGGTGCCGACTCCGAGCCCGTCTGCACAACGTCTGCAGCAGCAGCAGCTGACAGAGTTTTCGGTTGGACTAGACGGATACTGAGTTGAAGTAGTTTTTTTTAACCCAAAGACAGTGAAGGTACAACACTTTTATGTAGGCCTACAGTCCAGTTTTAAGATATGACCAAAGAACAAGCTGTGGTCGCTCACACTAAAGCCCGCTGTGCGCGTGCATGAACCGTGATTTGAACCTACCTGTCGGCGGCTGGCTGTAAACAGTGCTGCGCCTATGAGTAACTTATAAATCGCGCGACGCAACGAATCGACGACCAAATTCGTTGCCAACGCATTTAGTAATCGATTTTTATCGATTTTATCGATTCGTTGTTGCAGCCCTATTAGTTTATACATCGTATAAATATAAATTAATTGTAATTGAGCCAAAAAAGTGCTGCATGTTGTATGAAAAATGAATCTGTCATTTTATTGCATTTACAATGTTAATGAAAGAGATAATTTGTTAAGCATAAATAGTACACACTTTATTTATGAAGATTTGTTCTTGAATTTTACACACTGAAAAAATGCAACAATGCACTTTGATTAAATTAAGAGTTGTTCAGCTTCTTCTAGGGCTTTTTCCATTTCCAAAAGCCCTCTCTTTCCTGCAACAGGCAGAGCTGAGAGACCAAACAGACAGACAGACAGACAGATTTTCTGTCGTCTGCCTGCCTGCCTGCCTGTCTGTCTGTCTGTCAGTCTGTCTGTGTACCTTCCCCCCCTCGCAAAACCACAATCTCCCGTTTCGACATCCACCTGAGACAAGCATTGGTAATCACGCCGTTGTCAGGTGTCATCCCCACGATCTCGGAGCAGTACCATTCATCTTCTAGATATTGGGAGGCTGACTTTTTCTCCAGTTGTGGTAGAAGAGGAGATCCAATAGGAAAGAGTGTCGTCACCGTGTGATGGAAGATTTGTCGATTACAGTGGTTACATTTTTAACAAAAACAAACACTCAAATTGAATGCTGGCTTAAGACGGTAAAATTCAACACAAGTTGAGTGATTAACTTTCCATTCCTTGAAACACTTGTATTGTGCCATTATGATTCAAAAGGAATGATTCTCCTAGGAATTGTGTTTTCACCTGATAATATTGACACAGTCATTTGACCGATAATAGTCTCCCTTTTGGAGGTTTGAAAGGCTTTTGATGAACATTAGTGCAGTAAGCAGTCTGCATGCCTGGCAGGTATAGTACATTACACCTGACGGACCTTGTCTAGACTATAGAACAGTGCCAGTGACAGTTATTTCTAATCTCTGAGTCTCACCTGTCCTGCTAATACATCGAGACAGCTCCATCTGAGTTCCACAAACGAACAAATGACACATATACGATGCCTGTTTACATCTATGTAAATGAAGAAGATATAATCTGTTACCCTCTGAAAGGCAGGTCGAATATGCTTTAGAGTTCCTGTTTGAGCGCATGATAATCTATTGAGCCATCTCAATGAATTGGACACTTTGCCTTTGCTGGTACCTGTTTTTGGAGGTTCATTTATAAAGGAAAAAACATCTCTATCATCACAACCAACGTGCTTCCCATGAATAACAATATAGTTTGACTGGTCTGTGGAGAACCATGGTGGGATACACTAGATCAGTCATACTCAAGTAGCGGCCCGCGGGCCTTTTGTGGTTTTTTTAATTATAAAAAAAAAAAAAAAAACGCGCGCCGCGATCTCAATACGAGGCTGGGGGTTGCAACGATAAACAGATAGCACTCCAGCCCACAGACCGCTCCAGCCCTCCCAAACTCGAGGCAGACAGTCCATCTCAGCAGCAGTCAAGGCCGATTTAGGGTCGTTTTAGACGCAGAGACGTAAGCACGTAATTTACACAAGGGACTTGTTTTAGACAAGTTTTGATTTACGGTTCCTTTAAGGTTCCTTAAGGATTGCGCGTGTTGCAAGGGGATTCTCCGCCAGAACAGTAGGGGGAGCAACGAACAAATCTGTGGAAGTGGAAATCGCTGGCTTGTTTATATTTATAATTATCATAATTCGTTCTTGTGTTTTCTTCTTCTCCTTCAAAATTCTTCATTCGCTTCCGTCACAGCCTTTTAAAAATGGCGCTATTATGCTGTAAAACCGGAAATGTGAGGCTCCTGAAAGGATTTGGTTAGCTGGCCAATCACAGTCTTTGCGAGCTGCGTAGGGCCGTAGTGTTTTAGTCGCATAGTCAGGAATTTTGGCCGACGCACTTAAGCACGTAAGGGGGGATATTTTACCGCGCAAGGGGGCTTATGTATCTTACGTGCTTACGCGTTACGTCTAAAACAGAGCATATATCGGCCTCAGTCACACGTATACTGACCGGCCCCTGAGTCACTGAAACAATTTTTTGTGGCCCCTCATCATTTCTACTTGAGTACCCCTGCACTAGATGAAAGGGACCTTAGGGGTGCTGAGGAAGTTAAAGGGTTGTTCAACAAAACATGAGTTTTGAGTAAAGTATTCGCTACAGTGAAAAGTTGCATGGTGCTGGCTTAAGGTTTTTCAAGCATTTGTGAGAGCAATATGGACAATATTCTTATTTAATTCAAGCAGGCTCTCTTTTTTCAAGACACCTCTGGGAACATACATTTGGAGACAAGGCTGGGCATAGACTGTATAGGATGTCACATAGGGCGTCAACCCTCCATAGGAGACATCAAGCTAAGAAAAACATAAAATAAAGTACTTTTTTAAATCATTATTCTAAATCCATTTGGAATCCATAAGCTAATACATATTCAATATTTGAAGATTTGCGATACAGATTTAATATAATATTTGTCATTGTAAATAGGGGGTTAACTCTATAATGTCTCGCTGCGGCTTGTAGGACATGGACATCCAACGTCCAAGTACTGTCACGTGATTCCAGTTGCCACCCCCACTGACGTCACAGGCTAATGACTGAAACAACCTAATTGTGATTGGAAAAACATGCATGTGTGAAATGAGTTTTTGATGGGTCCACTCCTTAAGCCAGGGGGGTTTCTAGGTTTCATAAACATCCGGGGCTTAGCCCAGACGGAAAATGAAAATGCCAAAATGATTTCTATGCTTTATTTTGCCTTCACCTAAATAAACAAAATGCGCAGTTTTGTATAGCTTAAAATAGCTACCTGACTGCTGTGCTGCTTATCTCCAAAGTTCCATTCAAGTTATTTCAGACTAAAATTAATACAAGTGAGACAGACTTTACACACACATCTGACTGGGGATAGGATAGGTTAATTCACTTGAGGTGGTAAAAAGGTTATGTTTTAAAACTGTTTATTCTCTTGCCAGAAGGACTATCTAGACTAGGCTAGTACTTATTATTTATAAATTTTTTATTTATTTTTTTAACCCAAAAATTATATTCGGGGCTAATTAAACACAGGGTCTGTGATTAGGATGCCTGGGTTCAGGGTCTGCGTTCAGGGCCTAATCGACCAGGTAAACACGCATCCTGCCGTCCTCCGAGCTCAATACATTCATGATCCAAAATCTGACCGCAGCCGACCTCAGATCTGGTGAACTGGGCTTTTATTTCCTTCACTTCATGTTTCGACCAATCCTGTTGCTGGAGGCAGAGTTATTTGCAGACAAACTAGACCAGCCCATGAACATTTTAAAATGTAAATAGACATTTTTGTATTATTAAGGTGTATGACAGCTCCATCTGCTGGACAACAGTCTCACACCAAACTTTTTCCGTTTGAACCAACGTAGCTATAGTACATTGATGCGAGACGGGTTGGTGGATTGAACGTGTTGTAGTAGCAGAGAATGGCCTGCGGGGCAGTATGTACATTGTTGAATACATGAATAGGCTTGAATTTAGTAGTAATATGGAGGTTTCATATTTTTACAAAATGGATCATGTGAACATTGCAGAATAACAATCATGTATATTAAATGTATTGCAGGAGTTTAGCTTGACATTAACCAAGTTAAAGGACAATTAAATGAACCGCAACAAACATGTAGAAGTCGATGTGGGATTTTAATATATAAACAAAAACACTTGACAGAAGTGTAATACAATTTGTAAAGGAAAGCAGAGGAAAACATTTTCCCAAATGAAGCTTTTCAAAATGTCACCACCATTCCGAAAGCAAGTGAAGAGGTTTGTGTAAAAGCAGTCCTCCCTGACCAGCTCTGTCCCTGACTCTAAACCCTGACTCTCAACCCTAACGCTAAACCCTCTGAGGGCAGGAAGACGCGCCTTCAGTGTAAAGGTTTGAACCACAGAGAAGGAAGAAAAGAGGAAGCAGTAGAGAGTAGTGAAGTAGTGAGGTTAGTGACAGACGTGAGGGAAAGGCGTGTGGAAGAACACGGTTACATGTGGGGTCAAGAAGATCACTCCCACTGGAGGTCATTGATCCATCAGCCTCAGACTGCTGAGCTCAGCAGGTCTTCTGGAGGATGAAGCTCAGATGAACTGAGGAGACGGGACCAGCAGGATGTCAGGATCAGGGCGGGTTTAGCTCAGGTGTGTCTACCCCGGACCAAACAGGATCAGGTGAGGTTCAGCTCAGGTGTGTCTGCCCGGACCAAACAAGGACATTGATTAGGTTCAATATTCAAAAGATGCAACATTATCTGAACCGAAAGATAAGTCATTAAGGAGCAGGCAGGCTTTAGGGCGCCTTGCTCAAGGACGCAACCCCCTACCTAGTCCACTAGGTCCAAATCATGCACATTTATGAGGAATCCTTGATGGTAGAGTCCTGGTGGTCCTCAGGATTTACCTTCCAGATGTACGGCTTCTCCATCAGTCCTCAAGATTCCTGGTCACAAACGTAATTAATGTAAGGTAACAAAACACAGTAGTAGTTTGTCTCGAATGTAAGGTAACAAACACAGGAGTAGTTGGGCTCTAATGCAAGGTAACAAACACGAGTAGTTGGGCTCTAATATAAGGTAACAAACACAGTAGTAGTTTGTCTCTAATGCAAGGTCACAAACACAGGAGTAGTTGGGCTCTAATGGCGTGTAACAAAATAGCAGCTGTAGTTTGTCTGGTAAACAACCACAATAGTATGCCGTAACATGTACTGGACAAACTAATCCTGCGTTACAACCAGTCCACTCCGTTTATTTTAGGCAAACTTACGAGGATCCTGGTTGGAGTGATGTCGTCCTCCAGAGACTTGGCTCCTCCATCAGCTCTCCTCAGACAGAGTCCTGGTCCGGAACAAACAGTGGAGGACTTGCTTTAACATGTGGTAAAACAGATGTAGTCGTCTGGTATATATGGTACAAACGCCGGTAGTTTGTGGTAGCAGTATTCTACTAGAAGTGGCAGTGAGTGTGATGATCACTTCAGAGTCAGGCTCCATCTACCCAACGACAGACGTCCTTCACCAGGCAGGGCCTCCACCAGCTCCTCCACCAGGCAGGCCCTCAGCACGACTCCTCCAGCAGGCAGGCCCTCAGCACGACGACTCCACCAGCTCCTCCAGCAGGCAGGCCCTCAGCACGACTCCTCCAGCAGCTCCTTCAGCACGGCTCCTCCATCAGCATGGCTCCCCCAGAAATAGATTCCTGGTATGGTTACAAACAGTTGGTCCCAGCAGTAAATCACCTGGGGAAGCAACACACCCCACCACCTGCATCTGTGGTTCACTTGTAACAGTGAAGACAAATTTAAAACATATTTAAACACTTAAATTAGACAACGTCTGCAGCTTGTCTCGTTCAGCAATTCATCCACTACGGTCGTAGCAGCACTAGTAACAATAATGGCTCATATGACTCTTACATAACCCCCGTATGAATTAACTCAAATCACAGCTTGGCAAAGATTTGAAGTCATTAGATGATCAAAACCAGACCTAAACTACCGTGGATTTTAGTGTTTCAGATGAGCTTGGTGATGGTTACCCTCTGGTCCGGTGCTGCAGGCCCCTGGTCTCCAGCCTCAGTCTCCGGTCCACCCTGGCA
This sequence comes from Gadus morhua, assembly GCF_902167405.1. Classification (NCBI taxonomy): domain Eukaryota; kingdom Metazoa; phylum Chordata; class Actinopteri; order Gadiformes; family Gadidae; genus Gadus; species Gadus morhua. The sequence continues at coordinate 13,537,991 of NC_044068.1, forward strand.
CCACAAGCCTCCGGTCCCCAGCCTCTCAGCCTCGCCTTTCAGCTACAGTAGCAGATTTATATCAGCATTTGCCCAACAATATAATAATAAACTTAATTGACTCATCCGAAACCGAGTTACACAATTAATTTAACTATTATTTTATAACTCAAAGCTAGTAAAGACTTCAGAGGCCAAACATGAGCATCCCGTTATTGGGAATGAAGACAGCAAGTTTAAAGAAGTGGTTCAGGCATGCATTGAAGCTGACCTGAGCAGGCTCTACTCACACACAGAGCACTGACCTGTTCTGGAGGACTTCTGGCAGGAGGTGGAGGTCTGGCTCTGGGTGAGGAGGTGGAGGTCCTGCTCTGGGTGAGGAGGCAGACACCTTGGGACAAACTACATGTTACCTTTTTAACCTTGTACCGTTCTAGAGTATCTTCTACTGTAACATGTGGGAAGGACGGCCATTATTTTAGCATTGATATTATCCAGTTGGTAACTGCACCAAAGTCGTTTAACGTCATTCCATTTCGTAGGGTTAAACTTCTGTTGCAATTAATGACAGCAGATATTTAGTTCGTACAAAAGCTGAAGTAACAATGAACACTAAGCAGTATCGATATTAAATCAAATATACTCAGCCATATTCAGGTGCTGGGTTCCGTTGAAATTCCACCTTGAAATGATTTTCAGCCGTCACTGATGTGAAAAAAGGGCCCGCAAGTAGAACGCCGTTTTGTACGCAGCGAGAGTCCCTTCACGTCATCGTGGTTAAAAGTACGGCGCAACCATCGGAAATTAACATATTGTGCGACGTACGTGTCAGTATGTATTTAATATCAAACTTAAGTTGCTTAAGATAAGGGAACAATTCCCAATGGAAACGACTGAAAAAAAAATTCTCGAGGTTACGCAAATACAATCCAGAACGTTCTGCCAGATTCCTTCAGGGGACTCCCGTCCAACTAACTGCCAGGTGGTTTCTTATGGTTGTCAAGACTACAACATTCTATGCTAACCATCGGGACTAAATCAAGTGACCGCACTCAGAACCTTCCACGGCGGGAAGCACAAACCGTCCGACCGGAATCCGAACATTCCGGCCGGAACCAACCAAAGAAAAAACAGAACCAGCGCCTCACCTTGAGCTGAACGAAGGAAGATCCTGAAGTCCAGCGATGATCTTCATTAAAACACAGCCAACAGACTTACCTTGAGGAGATCAGTTTGTTGCTGTTGGTAATTACTATTCAGTGTATCTTTACATTATTATGCACCCAGTGTGTACAAGTTATATCACTCAAAACCTTATGAAGACCCAAACTACCATGTACGTCCCACAACAACTTTAAACCTAAAATCATTCAATACAAAACCGCGTCTACATTTTACAATTATCTAGATTATTCAGGGTACAAACCATACAGAGCAAATCTAAACGTTGAGCTCACAGAGAGCCGACCATAGCCCTGCAACGTCACCCTGACCGCCCCATCACCAACAGCAAATCATGCCAGCCAGCCAACACATGTACAGGTCCAGTGACAAGTGGGCATCTGAGTGAAAGGACCGCCCATAATAAAAAGCCCAATTCCTGAACTATCCAACCATCTTCATGGTTTAATTATTTACAGACTTGACATGACATTGTGTTCTAATCGCCTTTGTCTACTCCCTCGTTACTTATAAAACTCTACATCTCCATCACTAGAGTGTTACATCCTACTCATGGGGGTGTGGTCTGAGTGAGCAGAGATGCATGCTGTGATACAGTGCTTTCTGAAGTCTTCAGTTCTACAGACAAGCCCCTCAGGAGAAACCAAGTGTTTGAGAATCTGTCGTGACATCAGTTACATGAGCTGGAATATCCTTCAAGATGGCGCCAGGATTCTCAGAGGAGAAAGGACAAGAGGAAGATGTGAGGGTTCTTCCTCTCAGCCAGTGGAACACAACGGTCTTCAGAGTACCATGGAACACTTTGAAACATCCTCCTCTTTACACCTTGAAGCCCCAGTGAAGGTTTCCTTTCCTCCTCAGCTCAAGAGCACAACTTCAGCTCGAAGAGCACAACTTTAGCTCGAAGAGCACAACTTTAGCTTGTAGAGCGCACCTTTAGCTTGAAGAGCGCACCTTTAGCTTGAAGAGCGCACTAGTTGGAGTTCCCAGATTGGTTCTGATTTAAGGGAACCAATAGTCCTGTCCGAAACAATTACAGTTCACCCCGAGAAGACGTGCAACTGAGAGCAAGACGAGATCCACAGGGCTCTCCATCAATCCAGCCAGGTAGGAAGAGCCATCTCATTACAGGTCTGAAGGTTATCTTGAATATCCATTTAGGTCCCTTTCCAACGTCAGACTCTCCTTTTGCAATTCCTTTAGGTGTCCATCCTCCATTGATCCTGATTGGTGTAGTCCCAGTTTGAAGTCACTGATCTGAACACGCCGCTTGCATCCTTTTACACTTGAGTTGGATACCCTCCTTCCTGCCAAGTGTGTTGGATATCGCTCCGCAGCGTCGCTCTGGGCTCTTCAGGTCTACTCGAGGCCCTTAAGTATACATGTGGCCGTCCATCAGGTATGATTTAGTTGACCATTCCAATATCCCAAGCAAATCACACAGACCCCCGTCTGAACAGTATCACTGTCAAAGCAAGCCGGACACACACATAGAACCCAGGACACGCACGTAGAACCCCATGCCAGGTGTGAGTGGGAGACCCACACAGTAGAACCCTAGCGATGCTCAAAAATCATCCATCTAATGTCAAACCCAAACACACACCATTGAGCCATAAAAGGCCTAACAATCATGCAGGGTAAAAACCTCATGCCAAATAACGTTCCATCATCCAACCCCAGCTCTCCTGCCAGGGCACCCAGAACAGAACAACCAATGTCTCCAGAGAAGTAAATTATGTGCAACATTTTTCAGTGGCGTCCCACATTGGTGATGGATTATGTTCGGCGTCTCCAAAATGTGTCCCAGGTTGATTCAACGTCTCTGAAGTCATGCGTTTGTAGTCCAGTGGTTTCCTGAATGAGGGGCCTTCACAGAAGCAAACGGTGCAGCTTTAGTCAGCCTGAGGACAGGAAGGAGGTCATCTGTTCAGAAGACCACCCAGTGGAGGGGGGTGGCTCTTGAGGAGCAGGATCCATCTTGGAATGGCCTCAATTAAGACCTTCTTGGAAATGAAACTGTTCCTGAGGAGTCACGTTGTCTGCAGCGGACTGTTGAATGTGTTCCATGGTTCTCGGTGTCAGACTCAAGTTGTGTTTTAGTTGTTGAGATGAGGAGCCGCCTCATCTCCCCCTGGCGTTTCTCCTTCTGAATCCCTGTCTCCATCTTTAAGAACACTCCAGTCCATGTAACTGACGACACGACAGTTTCTCAAGCACTCGGTTTCCCCTGAGGGGGCGTGTCTACAGACCTGTAGACTCGAGACAGCTCTGTACCCCAGTATGCACCTCTGCTCACTCAGACCACACCCTCATCAGTAAAGCAACAATCATGTGATGAAGATGCAGAGCTCAGGAGAGTAGAATGAAAGAAGACTGAATATATCAGAACCCAACCCATTACTCCAGCTTACAACAATAATTTGGAGCCTGTAACCATTTTAACAAATCATTAAAACCAACACAAACCAAACAACTAGGTAACCCATGAACCAATAAAACATCATTCATACTCAGATCAACCTTCAGGTAACAGGTTAACTCACCAGGAACCCAAAATACATCAATGTGCCCAAGAGTAATGAGAAATTAATGACTTACAGTTTGCAGATATGCTTCATGGTTAAGTTGGATACTCACAGAACTGCAGTTAAATATCCATGATAGATCTTTGAAGGAAGGAACAGTTTACTCATGGTCCAAATTTCAAATGAGAGTTAAACCACCACAATCCCAGATTTCCTTCACACATTATCAGTGATTTATATTCAACATACAAGTCACGTCAGTTGTGCTTTGCCACACAATTCTACTCACATCAGGTTCAGATGAGATGCTCCTCTTTACTTCAAAAAGTCTTTAACCTGTGAAAGTGGAAGAGATGTTAAATAAGTCACAACAGACCTCAAAACAGTACACAAATAAATGTACTGCCCGGTTCCCTTTTAAGTGAAAGATGCAACCAATTAAGAAAACCACCTGGCAGGCAAGCTGCGGCAGGTGAGCTAATTAGTAAAACCCAATGCAGGTTCGGCACCCTGTGGTCTTCTTGCAACAGTGAGAGGCTATTTCAGCTCTTTGTTTGATTTTAAACGACCTCCCTCATTTTAATTAAAGGGATGAGTCTGATTTAGATTCAAACTTCAAAACGAGAAAAGTCTTCATTCAATTCACCTGACTGAAAACCTTACTGTAACCCAACACCTTCACTCAGTCCCTGAAAACCTCAATCAAAGCCAGAAATCTAGGGGTTATCATGGATTCAGATTTGCATTTCGACAGTCACATCAAATCAGTTACAAATTATCACCTTAAAAATGTAGCAAGACTTAGAGGGCTCATGTCCACCGAAGAACTACAAAAACTTGTACATGCCTTTATCACTAGTGATTACTGCAATGGTCTCCTTACAGGTCTCCCAAAACAAACTCTGAGGAAGCTTCAGCTTGTTCAGAATGCTGCTGCTAGAGTTCTAACAAAGAACAAAAAATTGGATCATATTACACCAATTCTGAAATAGTTACATTGGCTTCCTGTAGGTCAGAGAATTGATTTTAAAATCATGTTGCTAACCTATAAATCCCTACATGGTTTAGGTCCAAAATATTTAGCTGATACGCTTCCACTACATCAGCCTTCGCGACCACCAAGAAGCTCTGAGACCAATCTGTTAATTATCCCCAGAGTAAACACAAAACATGGGAAAGCAGGATTTAGTTACTATGCAACAAATAGCTGGAATAAACTCCCGGAGGATTTAAGACTTGCCCCAACTCTGAGCACCTTTAAAACAAGACTGAAGACTTTTATGTTTGCTATAGCTTTCTGCTAAATCTTAAATACATTGCACTTTCTAAAAAGCTTTTTTTAACTTTGCCTTTATTTTCTATTTTAATACTAAAATGCCTTTTTAACTTTCTATTTTACCCATTTCTTTGCATATGTTTTTCTTTTACTTATCTATTATTTTATTGTATGACAATGTTTATATGTGAAGCACTTTGAGTCTGCCTTGTGTATGAAAAGTGCTACATAAATAAAGTTGCCTTGCCTACTGTGTGCGCGAGTGAGTGACTGTGTGCGCGAGTGAGTGACTGTGTGCGCGAGTGAGTGACTGTGTGCGCGAGTGAGTGACTGTGTGCGCGAGTGAGTGAGTGAGTGAGAAGGAAGCTTTCATCAAAGAGACCAGAGATACTCATTCACTGGTTAAACTGGACACACACACACACACACACACACACACACACACATATAGATTCACACACAATATTGATACACACAACTATAGATACAAACCATATTGTGGCAACCCGGCTTGGTGAGTGAGCCGCCTCCTTCCAATAAGCACACGAACTGGAGCTTACTACTTTCAAACATAATCTATCAAAACCAAACAAAACTCATTTTTGGCGGAATCCAGTCTTGTTCCTCCTAGTCTCTCTGCACACGCGAACCAGGAGTGCCCTGAATGAGTGTGGAAGCATGCTTTTTAAAGCATGCTTCCCCACCTGCTCCTCAGGTGCTCCGCATTTTATTGATTGGCACCGATGTTCTTACTGGCACCATCTTTTGAGAATCGGTGGTACACCGCCTCCACAACCTGCCCCCTTGGCCTCCAGGGGCGCTGTGCCAGAGACGGGTTAACACAATATGCACACACAAACGACAGATACAAACCATATATATATATACGCACACACCATACGTATACACCATATAGATACGCACACACCATAGTTACACACCATATAGATACACACCATAAAGATAAACACACCAAATAGACACACACCAAAGATTAAGTTAATCTTTGATTAAGTTAATCTTTGATTAAGTTAATCTTTGATTGACACACACACACACACACACACACACACACACACACACACACACACACACACAAAAGATACACTCCATACAGTTCTGGTAACTAAATACTACTCCTCCTTCTCTCTTCTCCTTCTCCCCTCTAACCCTTTTCTCCTCTCCTTCCGTCGCTCTTCCACGCATATCGCATTTTTAATGCCTCTACTCAAGAGAATAGATTTGGGTGGGGATTTCTGGGTTTCATAAACATCCGGGGCTTAACCCAGAGTGAAAATGAAAATGCTGCGCGCCAAATGTATGGGCATATTATAGCTTTAAATAGCTACCTGACTGCTATGCTATCCCCAAATGTCTAAAGTTCCATTCCAGTTATTGCAAATGAATACAAGTGAGGCAGACCTTACACACACACACACACACACACACACACACACACACACACACACACACACACACACACACACACACACACACACACACACACACACACACACACACACACACCTGGGATGGGATAGGTTAATACACTGGAGGTGGTAAACAGGTTGTTGCTTATTCTCTTGCCAGAAGGACTATGTCTATCTAGACTAGGCTTCTTATAAATGTTTATGATTTTTTTTTTTTTTTTTTTTTTTTTCAAAGATCATATTTGGGGCTAATTTAATAACATCCGAGGCAATATCCCAGAATAAAACGGCATAGGGACGCCACTGCCTTAAGCTAACGATAGAAGACACTTTAAATAAGTTATAATTATGCAACTTATTTCAAATTTCAAATAGTATACTAGATACATACAAATATATATGAAGGAATATATACAAAAATGAAATGGCTAAAGTTAATGCAAAATTATGATGTAGTCGAGTACAAACAGTCTACTCTCATTGCAGTCTTTGGAAGTTAATTCTGACTGATATACTGTTATCTTCCACAGCATGACATAACACATCTCAGGAAGTGGTGGTGCTCCACTTTGTTGGAGAATCTTCATACTGAAGGGTATAGTTCTTCTGAAGCAGATGATCTGTGAATTCCAATATTAACACAACCGTAACAATGACCTACAAAAACAATTTGTGTGTGTGTGTGTGTGTGTGTGTGTGTGTGTGTGTGTGTGTGTGTGTGTGTGTGTGTGTGTGTGTGTAGTCATTGCAGACGGTTTGGTCATTTCACGGAGGAGGGCAGAGAGATGGCAAGAGGATCTCTACCACCTATCTTCGGTATCCCGAGAAAGCGCAAAGTGTCCAAAATGGAGGAGACATAATATTTGCCTTTTCTTTATTTCTTTATTTTTTATTGGTTTGTTTGAAGAGAAGAGCAGAGAAATAAAATTGATAATAATGGATACCAATTCCAAGAAACATATTATTTGACGTTTTTTGCAAATCAAATCATTTCTGTTCCCTCTTTCTTCATTTGTCACGTGAAGTCGTTCCCCATTTTGTTATACTTTTCAATCATTGCCAGTACGTTTTTTTTTTTTTTTATTATATCAATATTAATTTAAACAAAAAAAATATATATAAAGAGAAAATTCGACTCACTCTAGCATTCAATTTAATCCTGTTATTTGTTAGATTTAATCCGACTCTACATTACTTTGAACCTCAGTTTTGTGATTTAGACCTCGTCGTCCATCCCAGAGGTCCACGGTGCAATGTTTTTTTTCACCACTGGGATGCTGACGGCGTTACCCGCCTAAATCTTTTTCCTCTGGCGGCCCTCAGTCAAATTTTGGGTTCCTAAATTGGCCCTCAGCTGTTAAAACTTTGAGAACCCCTGTTGTAGACCAACTTCGGAAAACTGTATTTCCACCATAGAAACGCTAGAGGTCAGCAATACTCCCCGTCGCGCAATGACGTCGGTTAGGAAAAGTGGAGTCGAATTCATTTTAAACAGCGCTGTCTTTTCCTATGTTTGAAAGAAAGCACATTTTCATCTCTCCTTGACCCGATGACGTTTTCCACAAAGGTTAAGTAAAGGATAGGAGATTTGACTAATCGTAGAGGAATAGGGACACAGCTAAGGAGGTCTCACCGAGTCCGCCATCTTGTCGTCACGTGACAGCACTTGGACGTTGGATGTCCATTCTCCTACACCTACAGGCTGCAGCAAGACCTTACTCGGTTAACTGGCTGTAAAATGATTGTATGATGTCAATTACAATTTAAAAACGACCCGTAGTGTATCCTGGTGCAGCTACTGTAGGAAATGTGAGCATGTAGGTTGGTGGATGAAGCAGACCTGCAGTCTATACATATATGGTCTATGCTATTACAGTCGAAATGGTGGACATTACGAGTGGGTTTAAAACCGAAGATCAAACTGAAAGTCGTTCAGGCTGCAATCCAGCTGGTCGAGGACTTTAAAGGCGTATTTTATGCTACATCGAAATGTTATTCAGATTTGGAGTTATTCTCACTCCGGAGTGCTCGGATGTCGAAGTGCTTGTATCAGGTTCACGGTCCGAAATGGGAAGTTGGGATCCAAACAAAGCTATTCAAATGAAAGCGACGCAAGTGGTTCTGTCAAAACACGAGCCGTGTCTCTGGATCGGCGAAGTGCAGCTGTCACAACCGTGCACAGAAAGTGCCTGGTTCAAATTCATCAAACGCCTTCGAGGCAGTTACATCTGGGAAGGTATAGCCTAAATAAAACGTTTGCTTAGTGCATTAATTGGCTAATGAGACCAAAATATTAAACATCGAGCATATTGGTGCATTTAAGTAAAAATAACAAGTGTTTGTTTTTGTAATGTGTCTGTGAATCCACACGATGTCAGTGGAGACACGCTGTCGCTCAATATTGTTCCCCAAGACTTTTTGGTGAGTTATAAATTGGATGGAGTGTAAATCACCAAAACGATATAGACCGCTTCCATTTGCACATTAGCTGGATTACTCTTTATGATCCAATCGACCAATATATTTCCCTGAAATAATCATTCACATTAGATTAGAGATTAGTTTATCATGTTTGTTTAGGTAAATAAGCCAATATCGACATTAGAACATTTGCAATAGGCCCAATACTTAACTATCGCATCTTCTTCTTTTTTACAAGGCGAAGGCCCCCACCATGACAGATGCTGTGTGTATGATGAAATGAATGTGATCAACGGAGTGTACTGCCACCCCCTCGGCCACTGGATCGAAGAGACGGGGCACACAGACGAGATGAAGCACACCACCAGCTTCTACTTGGGCGTAGCTCACCAGAAGGCGATGCATTTCTCCAGGTAAGACAGAAACACAACCACACGGATATGGAATTACTAGTAGGCTTCAATTACGGCAGTGACAAGCACCTCGTCTATATGATCATAGATAAACCCCTGTGCAGGGGTCAAGTTGAGTAGTACTTCTTTCTTTTTTAAACAATGTAAGACCGCAGGGGGACAAAGAAGCTAAAAAGGTAATTAAAGCAGACCAAGTGTTAGAAATGATTCAACCTCATTAATGATTCTTCATAAAGGGGAGTTGCTGCGTTACCCCACAATGTGCCTTGCAGCCTGTGAGTTGTAGACACTCCAAACTTCCTCTACCACTGTGATGAAATAAGAGGCTAATTACCAGCCCCTGTTTCAGCAGCATTTGTGCAGTGAAACCCACTTTGGCACTGAATGAAATCCTGCTGGAAAATAAATGAGGTCCCTCCAGGCCAGAAGGCCACGAGAGGAGATGGCTCTATGAGTAGCACACTGGGTTGATGGATCTTGCCGGTTTCTGTATTTTTATCCTTAAAAATGTCCTAAGCTGTCCGTACACAATCTAGAAATCAAATCCAAACCTTGCGGGGCAAATTCAATTCAATCCAATTCTAAGTGTATAGCCCTTAATCACCGTATATCCTGGTGCAGCTACTGTAGGAAATGTGAGCATGTAGGTCTTTAATTACACAATTAAAGACCCCCCCGTTCTCTGTCTTGAGATGTGAGACGGGTTTGGTTCCAATCCCTAGCTGCAGCACGATCATTCATTGCTTGTAACCCCACAATTTTTATTACACTTTGATGAGCTTGTCCTCTTTTCCCTCTTTTCACGATAATGCGTTGAAAGTGAGGCATTTGGGCAGATGATCTAAGTGCCTTTGTAAGTTACAGACAAAAGTGTCCTGGATCTTTGGGGCCTGTGGTCAGATACGCGTTACCAATCCTGCCACGGCATCAGCTGGGTAACGGGATGGATTCCCCTGCAGTCATATATATATATATATATATATATATATATATATAATTGAGAGAGAGAGAGAGAGAGAGAGAGAGAGAGAGAGAGAGAGAGAGAGAGAGAGAGAGAGAGAGAGAGAGAGAGAGAGAGAGAGAGAGAATGTCTCTTTAATTTGTGTCGGAAGCCCTTAACCAGCTTTGTCAAGGAACAACGTTGAAGCAGGGTGTGCGTCAGCCAACCCACCACCTCTTATTAATAGCTATTTAAATGAGGGTCCCCAGACGGACAGGTGTGGTCCTTAAGCATCATACACAGTAACCTCGTAATTTGTTTTGAAAAACATTTCTAATTCCCTGCACTGCTGCCTGCGTGCTCATGCTCAAGCGAAGTTAAGTTAAGGATTACATGGAGATCCCCCCGAAGACGCCATTGCTAATCTTCATTAAGCTGTTATTTGTGTGCGTGTGAGGGAAGGGGGGTCTTTAACTGTGTAATGTGAACAAGCGTGATTAAGCAGGTGGATGTAAGTAAGTAATAAATAAACTCAATCACATTGATTGAGTTTTGGAAGATGTCTGCAGTGACCAGCCCATTAAAATATCATTGCACACCAGAAATACTTAAGAGCGTGAGACCCATAAAGAGAGAGAGAAAGACGTACAGTGGATGGGATCCTCCCCGACTATTACCTATGACTAATCCAGCAGGTCCTCTTGTCCGTAGTCCGCCTGAGAGATGGCCTCTGAAAAATAACAAAACAATGACAAACACATATACTGGGGGGGGTAGAGAGACAGAGAAACAGAGACTGGAAGAGCTCCTACCAGATGGTTAGCAGCTCTGTCTGTCAGCCGTTCTCCCCCTGGTCCGTCCGCTGTCCCACACTCACTTTGCACCCTGTTCTCTTTCTTGAGATGTGAGACGGGTTTGGTTCCAATCCCTAGCTGCAGCACGATCATTCATTGCTTGTAACCCCACAATTTTTATTATTACCCCAGTGGCTTTTCACTTCAAGTGTTTGTTGGGGGAATCGGGTTAGACGGAGCCTCCCTCACTACTTTTAGCTGGTGGGGATCAACCCTGTTAAGTGACTGACTTTTACTATTTCGGTAATATAGCTGATGCTTTTATCCAAATCAACCGTATTTCCCCCACCCGATAATGTCATTATGGAGCACGTTAGACTGCCGATATTAGGGTTTGAACCTACACCCTTTTGCCGTGGCATCAAAACACTAACCACTACACTATCCGTCTCCCAAGAAGCATATGTAAATGACAAAAACTACCATTGCTTCATACACACTATATCGCTTGAAACAAACCTCTCTGCTATTAGGGTTCATCCGCGTGTGTGGCTAGGCAGCTGCCCCCGCCAGGTGGAACACGTGACCATCAAGCTGAAGCACGAGCTGGGAGTTACCGCGGTGATGAACTTCCAGACAGAGACGGACGTGGCTACCAACTGCCAGGGCTGCAGTCTCAACTCTGAGGGCCCGGCCACCACGGAGACCATGATGCAGCTGTACAGGGACTGTGGCCTGGCGTACGTGTGGATGCCCACGCCAGACATGAGCACTGAGGGTGAGGAGGATCCTGGGATACCGTTAGTCAACCATGATGACCATCATCAGGACTATTAGCGATAGCCCCGCAAATTATGAGATGATGCATCAACACCATAGTGCAACACTGCATTTATTAAATTGGGGGAACTTCTGTTTGGAGTAATTATGCTTTGATATCTTTATAATTTCAGCTGTTGAATAGTAGCAAATATTTTTTATAACAGCATGGCCTTAAAGGGGTAGTTCGGAATTTTGGACATAGGGCCTGATTCCCAAGTTAGCCTTGGTGTTCTTTATCATTGGAGACAGTTTTCAACACATTTCATTCAGTCCTTCTAGTTGCAGTTTGCTCGTGCTAGGCTAGTGCACGCAACGGGCAATACTAGCCTGCTAATAAAACAGTCTTACCCACTCCACAGTACACCCGAGGTAAATCAATTTAAAGTCAGAGTATAGATGTAAATGTCTGTGTTATTAGCAGGGCCGTCGTAAAGGGGTGAAAGGTGATTACGATTCTAGGGGCCCACAGCCCAGGGGGGGCCCATGGCAATAAAAAAATAAAAAAAATTAACTACCAGCCCATAGTACTAGGCCGCCCCGTTGCCGTGTGCTAGCCTAGCACGAGCGAACTCTGTAACTAGAAGGACTGAATGAAATGTGTTGAAAACTGTCACCAATGTTAAAGAACCTCAAGGCTAACTTGGGAATCAGGCCCTATGTCCAAAATTCCGAACTACCCCTTTAAGATAGACTTTTAATGTGTAAATAATACACAACAAGAATACAACTTCCCTCAATTGAGAATTTTTTGTATTTTGTTATTTTGCTACCTAAACAAATAAGAAGGCATCCTTCTTAACTAGAAGGACGAATGAGAGTTACCAATTAAATGTAAAAATAGAAAAACTTTGACATGCCTCATTTGCACTCCTGTCTGTCAAAGCAGGTACAGCAGGACTCTAGTGTCAACTGTTCCCCAGTTAATTAGTAGCAGTACTTTTTCACAAAATCATTTGAAGACCCAGTGAAATCTAAAGAAACTTTTCCCCATGTCAGCGCATTTGCCTAATCGTCATATCACTCAGCCAGACAATTTTACATCCAAATCATATCCACAGCTCAACAAATATAGATCAATTCCGTGTCAGCAGGCCTATAGCAACGAATAACATGCAGAATAATAGCATGCTTTCCACCCTTATTCGACAGCTGCAATGTGCTTTGACACTCGTGCACAAATGATGCACTCAGACTCCAGGCCAGATACCAAATTTCAGCGACATAAAACATTGACTAATGTCCCTAAAATTCTGAAGTCAAATTTGGCCAATTTTACGATATAATAATTACCACACTCACATGTCTCACAATCTCTACCCGACCACTCTCCTGTCCCGGATCAATCAATGGTGGCCGGTCTGAGACTTGAATGGTGGTGTTGCTGCTACTACCTCTGTAGACTCAGGGCCCGAGGTCAATCCGTTGTCCCCGTCAAGGCACCGAAGACATTTCACGTTGCCATTAGCGCAAACTATCCCTGAAGAATCTGCCTGACTGCTGTTTGGTTTTGTTCAGCTGTGACTTTTATTGAAGTCTGCAGTTAGAAGTATAGAAGAAGAAGTTTAGAAGAAGTACTCTTCCCCCCCCCCCTCCATACACAGAATTGCTCCCATCCCACTGGACCAATCAAGTGACTTGCTTGCTTCAACACATGGGCAGACGTCCACCATACGGGTAAATAACGACACCTCACCTCCCCCCCCGTAGGTCGGATCCGGATGCTCCCCCAGGCGGTCTTCCTGCTCCACGGACTACTGGAGAACGGCCACACCGTCTACGTCCACTGTAACGCCGGGGTGGGCCGCTCCACGGCGGCCGTGTGCGGCCTGCTCATGTACGTCCTGGGCTGGAGCGCGCGGAGGGCACAGTACTTTGTGGCCTCCCGGAGGCCGGCCGTCTACTTCGACGAGGAGGCCCTGGTGAGAGCCAAGGGCGACTTCCTCCAGAAGTTTGGACACCTGCGGTCGTCCATCTCTTTCCCCTAGTCTGTTTTAGCTAAAAGATTGGGGGTCTTTGTGGCTGTGATAGGGGCGGACGAATAGATAGGCTTTTTCTGTGTGTGTGTGTGTGTGTGTGTGTGTGTGTGTGTGTGTGTGTGAAATTAATGCATAGAAGAGGGACTAACACCCCACCGTGGTAATGATGTGTATGGTGGCAGTAGAGGACTTGGATCTAATGCCGATGACTCAGCGATGCTGTCGTCGCCATACCCAGGTTCGATTCCCTTAGGTCCGGAGTATAATGAGCAAGGTATGGCGGCTTATAAAAACACATAGTTAGGTTCCTTGATTCTGATTGCCTCGAAGCCGTTGATGAAAGCTCTGTAATCACACGCATACATTTTGCTTTTTATGACGATGGAAAGATTTCGGAATATTCAAACACAGCGGTGGTGTCAACACACTGTAATTTGTCTACCAACACACTGATAATTCAGCACTATTTCTAGCACTGTGATTATTGGGCTACTTGTGATGAGCCGCTGGCTTTATTATAGTGTCAGCTGCTTCTGGCTGGGACGTCTACACAGATGTTAACCTGTCAGTGGTGCTTTTGTTTTTATTGGCACTTGTATTGAAAAAGCGACTATTCGGATGAGATTGTTAATCTTAAAATCTTAAAAGTAATTAAAAGTATCCCCCTCACTTGAACTGGAGCTAGGCGGCTAACTCTGCAGGTCATTGGAGGTGGCTAACGGAAAGCAAATGCTAACCCATTGAAATCGCCTTCTGGACGCACAATGAGGAATTTGGATAACAATCTTAACATAGATCTATTAGACCTAATTTAGGTATTGCTCATAAGACTGCTCATGGGTCTGTATACGTATGTGCACAGACCCATGTACAAGGGCACGGGCAGAAGACCAAAGTGAAGATAACACGCACAGACCATTAGTGGTGCTGATAAGCATAAATGATGCCTTCCTACCCAATGTGAATGTGGTAGGCTACACCGGTGTTTGCCCTGCTCTGACAGCTCAGTGAAAATGCTCCATGGTCAATGTGCTCATATTATCTACCCGTAAAAGTAGCAGACGCAACTTTAGTGTTATGAGCGACACCTGCGCACCCTTGTCCTACGATGACACCGCTGCAAAGCGGTCTATTAACCCTGTGGTTGTGTGTAGCTATTAGCAACAACAAAACTCGAGCAACTAAGGGACTGAACACAAGAGTCAGTTGAGGACACTGACGGTAGATGTCTTTTCGCTTCAGCCATGTTTGTATTGAAAATCAATGAATAAAGTATGCTTCTGAGTGGACCGATGCCCCAGAATTCAAAAGAGAGACACTGGTTCTATTTGTCAAATTCAATATCGGGCAAGGTTAATAGGCCAGAATTGTGGTGCCAGGGTTGTTTCTGATATGAATTCAAGATAGGATTGAGCGATATCAGTCAAGGGGAGAACTGTTATTCATTTCCTTCTGTGCTTTGGGCTTTTTTTCTTAAAAAAGGGGTTAATCCCTTAAAAAATGTCATGTCTTTCTGAGCCGTTTCATCAATGAATGTGATGGAGGAACGATCGAGCATAACGCAATGCAAATAGAAAAACGAAATTTCTTCCCAAACAACAATAAAATCCTACAACCCAACAGGGAGCCTTGCCTATTCCTTTTTTATTATTAGTGGGATATTGGGCTAGCAGACACAGAAAAGACAAATAAAGTGGAACTTCCGCCCGCCTTCCTCAAGAGCCTGATAGCATTTCATGTTTATTTATCTATCACCCCTGACGCTGTTCAAACCTATCCTTTGCGGGACCCATTTTATTTAAGCATAATAAGGCACAAATTACGCCAAGCTGTCATTCCTGATATTCCACCTGCCCCCCCTTCTTGGTTTTATTACTTTCATAAATAGAGGCTTTCTTTATCCTGTGTATTGAGATTATTGGTGAGCAGGCCTCTGTTGTCTATGTGCACGTCTTTGTGACTGCATACAGCACAGCACAAAGCACGGTATTTGTTCACTTCAATGTAGACAGTATCGAGCAATATTACATCACATTTGAAAAGTTTGGTTCATTCATGGTTCCCAGGATACTACAGTAACGGAAACCACTTCGTGACTGCTCTATCTGCAACCAGCGAGCCATCCTACTCGTATACATCGGGTTCTCCGTGCTGCACTTCATAGTGACACATTTACCCGGCCGCTGCTCAGAGATATTCTATTCAACAGCACTGCCTGTTTTCCCTTAATAGATCCAGAAATGTTTGGCGAGAATAATGCATGAAGGGGAAGTCACTAGCCCTTACCCCCTTACTGCATTGTCACAGATGTTGCATCTCGCCAACAAATCTTTATAATAATAATAATATTATATTTAATTTGTAGAGCACTTTGCATTGAGAAATCTCAAAGTGCTACAGAGTTTAAAAAATTGGGTTGTTAAAACATATAATACATAAAAAGTATAAGGGAAATTAGCAAAAGCCTTTTTTAAAAAGATAAGTCAAATGTATTTTTTTTAAAACAGCTGTAGTCTGCGGGGCAGGCTGATAGACAAGTTAAGTGTCTTGGGGCTGTCTATGAGAAGATGTTATGTTCTGCAGTGGGTTGTGGAATTTCTATTATATTCAATGTAGAGATTAAATCGAGGCATTTGAAATCACTTTCCATTCATTTTAATTGGGCTCATTTGGCAGTCTCTAGTCTGCCCTGGAGAGCTCATTCATCATGGATTAAGGACCCCTTTGACCTCTGCAGACAATTCCTTGAGTTTCATCATCGCAGGCACAGAGTGCTCACATGAAGTGGATACAGAGTTGCAGAAAATGTAAAAGTCTGCTGTCCCTCAAAGAGCCAAGAGCCACTAGTGAAGTGAATCTTCATTAAATGGCTTTGAATAACAACGTCTCCTCGGCCCAATCCCAAAGTGAGCCCTGAGGGCTTAAGGCCCATTCACTACCTGCGGTAAATACGGATAGGAACCCTTCGTTTCGTCCGTCAGCGGGTCCGTCGCCACTGAGCGTAACATCCATAACAACGCTGAAATAAGTATGGAGGGTAGTCCCGGTCCAGAGACAACGTTTGGTACGGACGGACAAATTTCGTCCGGATCCGGAGGTATGAATCGGCCTCACAGACTTAATTAATCTCAGTTGCTAAGTGAGTGAATGTGACAGGCCTAAAGCCTTAATCATTTTACGAGAACACGCAACAAAGTCTATGAGTCCAGACATTGGGATAGGGCCCTCGTATCTTTGGAATTTCTCACACCACCTTGTTTGGATAAGATTCTGTTGATCATCTCATGGTTCTCATGTCAGTGTTTTACCGGCCATTTCGATATATATGAACACATAAGAATCATGAGACTGAAGCCTGTGAAAATAGCAGATTTAAGAAGGTGAAGTATAGCCCACCCAAAGCTGTTGTTGATGTCTGAAGATGACGGCAACGACAAGTGACAAGGTGAGGAGTTATGATAAGGAATACAAGACATCCGGAGGAGAGGTTTAATTAATTTGATGGATCATTAACAACCTCCCTTGACAGAGTAAACGACAGCGGCACTCCGAAGTTGAAAAGGTGTTGAAGCATCAACACTGAAGTATGTCCTGTTTTCTTGTCAAGGATATAAATTCCTATAAATAATGAATTTGAGACAAAAAACATCACTGGAATGCAACGTAACAGGTAGCCACCTCGTTTAGTCAAAGAGAAAAAGAATAAACGACATAATGTTCAGTTTCCACTTAATGCAATGACCCTAAGGGACGGCCTTCATTTTAAATTGTACATTCAAATGCATGTGCACAAAGACCCTGTTGATTTATGCAGCCTTGACATTTTCTATTCAAACAATTGTGTGAGAATACTTTTAGGCAGTGTGTGTCTTAGCACTTACAGACACAGTGGTGCGTGCTACTTTTGAGAAACCATTTTTTAAATGGCTCAATTTCTCAGAACAGCACCTTGCTTTCATGACAACAAGCACATTACTCAGCCTCTTTACAAGTGTTTTTGTAGAGACTATATTTATATATGCTACACACAGTGTATAGGACCGATACATTCTTCCATCTAAAAATAAATAATAATCAGTTGCTCAGTGGTTACCCCCTACTATTTCATAGCAAGAAGGATATGGGTTTGAAGACACCCATGGATGGAAGTTCTGTGTTCGAGGTCTTTGTACTCTTCGTGTTGTTCACCCAGGTCTCCTAGAGGCGCTCTGGTCACCTCTTACCGAAAGCATGAAGGTAATACTCCTACTTTACCATCAGCAAGGCAAAGGCACTATAAACTGGAGTTGTCTCTCAGGCACTCCCATGTGTGTCACTGCTCATAGCTAGATAGGATGTGTTACATGCAGAGGACTCATTTCCCCAAATGGATCATTAAAAGTGCATCTTCCATAGGTGACTCTCTTTTCAAGTCTGTTGTATAAATCCTCTTGACAATGACCATCTAAAGGATTCAGTTTCGTTGAGGAAATTTGGTAGTCAATGTATGGATTTCAACTATCTTTCCATGCAAGTTATAAATTAAAAAATACTACTTCACATTATGGTTAAAAAATGAACTCACAAGGACCTTGGAGAAGATGACAAGGAAGGCCCAGAAACCACAGGATTGTAAGAAGAATCATGCAGCTCAGGGAACTCTATAGAACTCTCCTCCTCCTCCTTGACAACAATACGCGGTTTCCTGGCTGGTCTCGTAGCCTTGGCTGATGTTGAGGTCAGATAAGGGCCTATCCTTGGTATAGTTTGGGTACCTTTATAGTAAACAGTAAAATATGTGAATATTTCAGTGGCATTTTATTATACATTATGTATTGTAATAATGAGTTTTTAAAGTCTACACACCTATACTTCTGAAATGAGGCCGTAGTGTTCTCTTGGACAGCTGAGTACCTGTTGATTTACCTCCGACGGGGTCAGTTTGGCAGGCAACACGCCTGGATGCAGGCAGCTGTGAGGGAGCGCTCGTCTAAATGGTGTTGAAATACAATGTTAGGCATCAATGTGTCCATGATGCGATACAAAACCGGCAAACCGATACCTATCAAGGGGCCATGAACGATTATTTCCCTCTATTACTGTACGCCTACTTACAGATAGTTTATTTTCTGATGGACATCGTAGGTCTACAGTAGGAATAGCTCCAGGTAGAAGCAGTAACTTTGATGCAAATCCTGCGTTGTACTGGGCCTCGTTTGCAAAACAACTTGACTCGAAGTGCTGGCAACAAACCAACACGTATGGGCTGAACGTATCTGGAACATTATAGTTAAAGATAAATTCCAACCAATTTCTCCTTGTTGATTGGTCTTTCGGGAGATTGTACAGCGACCTCTGCTTTTCCAAGCAACCTGGGATCGCACAGCGGACGTGCCTCTGCTTCGTCCCAGACATCCAGGAATCGTTTCAACGCGCCGCACAAAGTAGACCGTCGCAAGTGGCTTGGCTCATTGAATACGAGGCGCTAGGCTGAGCAGAACCATGGCTCAAAATCAATTAAGTATTGACTACACTTTACGAAGGGACTGGACTTCAGCGAATTGTATGATGAGTGAGAGTCTGAGACCCAGCAGGTTTCAGATTTTTTCTTCTTCTATTTTTGTATTTTTTTAATGCTGAGTGGCAGAGCCTTTTATTGCTGCATTGCCGCCCCCATCCGGAGTGGAGGGTGGGTCCTCATCCTATACACACGCGGTGTGATGCATCAACACTTGTTTGTCTGCTGAGCTTTTGTTATCTTGCATACGATTTGGAATTCTGTATAAATGTCAACAGAGCCCTTTTCACAGTGTCATCATCGGGAACTCTGTTAAAGGGCTCCGGTTCCAATATTATTTCCACATATTTTGCATTTAGAGCATTTTAGACTATTTCATATACCTAGGCCTACGTCTTTATAAAGCCTACAGTGGCTCCAACTTCAATAACCATGCATTGTATACAATGTGACCTACCACCCCTAATAGTTCTGGTAAATGATCTGGTCCACTGAGAACATTTTTCTCAGAAGGTTGTGGTCAGAAGGTTATTTTCCTATTCACAGTTTTCAATTCATGAACAAGCCCTTGTAAATCCAGTTGTCAGATCCTTGGCACCATTAGTTTCTGTGTCCTTGAATCTGTCTTGAAGAAAATCAGGTCTCTCCCTTATTTTGTGTTCAAGATTTCTGTCATCACTATCTTCGTCATATACACCCAAAATATAGTCCTTATGCATATGTAAGGGTAAGGATTGTTGGATTTGTACAATGGCGCCCTTTAATGCACACAAAAGTATTATCTTTGTATCTTAAAGGACACGCATGCCGAAGCGCCCAGCCACTCAACACAGTAAGTAGGTGTATGGGTAATGTATTTATCGGATGGTGCGTTGTGTATGAATGGTAAAAGGCACAGAGGTGGCGTGTCTGTGCCTTCGGCGGTCGCTAGTTAGCATCGGCTCAATCAAGAGCAATCTCACTGACAGCCATATGCAACACCCCACCGCAGGGGGTAATCCTGCTGCTGATAAGGGGTGGTTCATAAACACAGGACTGCCAGCTAGCATCTACGCCAAATATGATTGTTCTGCTGCTTCTGCTATTTTAAAAGGTTGTTTTCTAGCCCTGCTTGCTAACTGCAAGCCACCAAATGTTAGCTTCCGCCTCTGAGATGCTAGCACTGTAGCCGGACATCCCCTTAATTGTCAAGTCAGTATGTTTCAGTGGTTTATATAATTGCCTCATGGTTTATTGTAATATGCTCCTACATGCTCCCACTAGGGCAAATCATGCAAAATAACAATATTGACCATCATTGCTATGCTGATGACACGCAAATCTATGTATCGCTATCACCAAATGACTATCGGCCCATAGATCTGCTGTGCCAGTGCATTGAGCAAGTGAAGGAATGGATGTGCCGAAATTTCCTTCAACTAAATGAGGACAAAACAGAGATAATTGTATTTGGTCCTAAAACGGAAAGGCTTAAAGTAACCCAACACCTTCACTCTCTGTCCCTGAAAACCTCAATCAAAGCCAGAAATCTAGGGGTTATCATGGATTCAGATTTACATTTTGACAGTCACATCAAATCAGTTACAAAATCGGCATATTATCACCTTAAAAATGTAGCAAGACTTAGAGGGCTCATGTCCACCGAAGACTTACAAAAACTTGTACATGCCTTTATCACTAGTAAGCTTGATTACTGCAATGGTCTCCTCACAGGTCTTCCAAAACAAACTCTGAGGAAGCTTCAGCTTGTTCAGAATGCTGCTGCTAGAGTTCTAACAAAGACCAAAAGATTTGATCATATTACACCAATTCTGAAATCGTTACATTGGCTTCCTGTAGGTCAGAGAATTGATTTTAAAATCATGTTGCTAACCTATAAATCCCTACATGGTTTAGGCCCAAAATATTTAACTGATATGCTTCCACTACATCAGCCTTCTAGACCACTAAGATCCTCTGAGACCAATCTGTTAATTATCCCCAGAGTAAACACAAAACATGGGAAAGCAGGATTTAGTTACTATGCAACAAATAGCTGGAATAAACTCCCAGAGGATTTAAGACTTGCCCCAACTCTGAGCACCTTTAAAACAAGACTGAAGACTTTTATGTTTGCTATAGCTTTCTGCTAAAATCTTAAATACATTGCACTTTCTAAAAAGCTTTTTTAACTTTGCCTTTATTTTCTTTATTTTTTTAATACTAAAATGCCTTTTTCTATATTAACCATTTCTTTGCATATGTTTTTCTTTTACTTATCTATTATTTTATTTTATTTTATTGTATGACAATGTTTATATGTGAAGCACTTTGAGTCTGCCTTGTGTATGAAAAGTGCTATATAAATAAAGTTGCCTTGCCTTGCCTTGCCTAATATCTCGATGATCATATCTTATTTCTGAGCCGGGGAAACCGATTGATTAATTCATTGATTGATGGCTGATATTCACTGTTTGAACACACAGCAATTTCCTTTCGGATGTTTGAGATAAATATATTGCAGTGTTGATATCCAATCAAATCTGTAAAAGGTCAACCTTAATGTGGAAAGACTGGAGTCTCAGTGTTTGAATACATCTCGAGTAGCGGTTCAATGCTGGCATCTTTCACTCTTATCTCGTTCCATTGCTGTATTTATAATAAGATTAGAGCATGACGAATGACGTTGCCAATGATGAGAAGCAACATGAAGTGTTGGTTTTAATAAAGTCACTTTCATTAATACACTCTGCAATGAGTGTTAAACCGAAACCCTTTTCAAAACACCACTCTTGTGAGGTTTCTAAAAAGTTACCTCTGGTGCAGATCACATAGCAGACCTCAATGAAATGAAAGGCTTTGGATGAGCCCTGAACCACACTGAGGTGAGATGTCTTTGTTGATGACTCGCTTTGTTGTTTTTGGTATTTTGGTGTATGATTTTAAGTCTATCTGATACTAAATATATTAAGTCAGCATCAATCCATCTGTTGCCACTTAATCATTAAATTTCCGCCAACGGCGTGTTTTCTGTTTTAAGCATGAAACATCGAAAATGATGTTTGAACCACAATTCTAACAATTAATCCACCCATGGCTGTTCCATCCATCAAACAAAGTTAAGGGTTGGCAACAATTAGATATTTATTTCCGCAGTCAGACTTACTTAGCCGCTGCATTCATTCTCTCCATCACCTTAGCTGAATGGCAGACATGAGCAAAATGATTGGGATGCAAGAAGGGCATCGATATATAGGCCTAGAGGAAGAATACCTTTGAAAGCGCAGTGAATTAATGACTTCATTTTTGGCTTAAAAAACACATTCATGATTCCCATTATCGCCATGTTGATGCGGGACCCGCTATGATGCTGCCTTGTTAGGGCTCAGGCAGGGGAATGTACTCATGCTAATGAAGTAACACAGTGTCACGCTGTTCCCGGGGGGGAATCAACTTTAAGTTTGAATGAAATACAGTAAAAACAAAGACCTGGATCTCCACTGTGCGCCAATCACACTAAAATGTGCCGGTGATAAGAAGGTGGATTAAACGCCGGGGGCGATATCTAAAGATATAAACATGAACTACGGCGCTTGTTCACGCCCGTCTGTGTTCAAGAAATAGCACGGCAAACATTTTGTCGGTTGCTGTAGTTTTTTGATTCACATTAATATCAATTCCCCGCCCCGCCCTCTCCCTCTCTGGGGGCCGTTATTCAAAATCATTAAACTGTGATTGGTTCCCGCCATCGTCCAAACATTTGCTCCCATCGTACGACCCTGAGAGAGAGAGAGAGGGAAGGGAAGGAGGGGAAGAGAGAGAGAGAGAGAGAGAGAGAGAGAGAGAGAGAGAGAGAGAGAGAGACGTTTGACAGCTTTATCCAAATGCATCACTCTTGTCTCCCTGTTCTTTAAATCACGTCTTACGTTTTAATTCTCATACTTTACTCCTAGTTTATTAGATCTTATCCCAACTATTCATCATGGTGCCACTCTGGGGAGACAGCAATGGAGGCCCACCCCTACTTAGAGTTGATCTCTGATGCAATCTTTGTGTGTGGTCTGTGTGGTCTGTGTGTGTGTGTGTGTGTGTGTGTGTGTGTGTGTGTGTGTGTGTGTGTGTGTGTGTGTGTGTGTGTGTGTGTGTGTGTGTGTGTGTGTGTGTGTGTGTGTGTGTGCTTGCGTCTGTGTGAGAGAGAGAGAGATACGTCTGTTTGAGATTATCATTATTCATGATGTTTTTTCTATGAATACAAAAAAATACATCAAGCGCGATAAAGCTGAATCAGTGGTAAATGGAACAATCTAGTTAGGACCAGTTCATATCAAACGGTTAAGTCTACTAATTATATAGATTTGGAGGAGCAGATAGCAGTGAAGTGGACCTGCCTCATCATTTCTCTTTCTGGTGGCGGTAAATGCTAAAGCTAATAGCTCCGATAAGGTGGTGCTCATGAGTTCACTGGGTACAAAATGATTCATGATGAATGATTAATGTGGCTCTACTGGGAAGTGGGAGCAGCGTCTGAGGGCCATCGCGGCTAACCACACCGGCTCTTTGTAGAGCTATCTTTTATTGTTCTCAGCACAGATTAGCACTGACCCTCTGCGTTCTTTCATTTTTCACCCACATACACCCACATGCCTTTTAAGTCCCTGAAACAACGCCACCTTTAGTCTCAACTGGTTTCTCTATGAGTCTTTATACCCATGTATAAAGACCCATCGAGGAATGTCGATATACTACCTTGAATAAACCGACAGTAACATGACGAAGAACCACATCACTACATGGGGAGAGCATCGGCCATCGTCTGGTCAAATAAAGATGTTTTTAAATAGAGATAGATGGAGGATAATCGTGGATCCAGTCACCCTGTCATGTTATAGTAGAACGTCTGGAGCTAGATAGCACAGAGCCTTAGGCCAGAAACCAGAAATTGCAAGGGGCGGAGCCCAGTTTCCTGTTTCGTTACGGAGATATTCTACCAAAGACAACTCATTAGGGTGAGTGTATGAAGCTTTCAGAAGGAGATTTTAATAAGTGTGATTCTACAGTGGTCAGTCCAGGCGGTGTTTACACCAAGGACAGCAGATCCCATCCTTGGGGTCGCCTATTATGCACATGGGGTCAAGAGAGCTTACTGACTTATAAGCAATAGATATTTGATGATACATTTCCCTTTAAAAACATTTATTTAAACAGTTTAAAGGTCTTATAACGGTTCCTGTTGGTACGAACAGACTGCCTAATGATTCGTAGAGCCATGGGCAAACTACTAATGACTTAAGTCTGGGGTGCAATACGTTCAACGGGACATTGACTTTATAGGCAGATGTGGATTGAGTTAAAAATGGAGATCACAGACCAAATAAGGCTTGGGAACCACTGTGCAAGGGCATCAAGAAGTCATGGAACATCTAGCCTGGGTCTTCTTCTCTCTGCATAAAGTTTATGCTCGGCTTTTAAATCGCGTACGACATATTAGAAGAGCAAAACCATATAATTGCCAACTAAACACTTTTGGAAAACTGAGTAGAACTCACGCTTTTCCCTATCGCTCCCACTAATTTCATGCAATTGGAACTTATGTTCCAATCGAATCTCGGTATTGTGTTGACGAGCATATAAAAATGAGGCAAAAATATACATATTTTTTTATCACCAACACCCCAGACTTTGTTTTACCAACTCCTTTGTGCTGTTTTTGTGCCTCATTCGCAAAACGGCTTATTTTTGTTTAGCTTGTGTAGAGGACGGCAGTCAGAAACAGTGGCAGTGTGTCAGTATCATTAAAACTGCACGCGGTTATGTGTTTGTTGTGTCTTTGGAAGACGGATGTGAACATCATTAGAAGGATGGTCCTGTGTGTGACAGGGATGGTGCTGGCATATGGCTGCCAGAACCTCCGATTGCTTCACTCATAAATCATCTATGACAACGCATAATGGGAACAGGCTCTCCTTGTGCTGCCCAGTCTCCCTTTGGTGAGTGGACGGACACATTTTTAAAAAAAAATAACAGCTTTTATCCAAAACATGAAAATGTGTGTGTGTGTGTGTGTGTGTGTGTGTGTGTGTGTGTGTGTGTGTGTGTGTGTGTGTGTGTGTGTGTGTGTGTGTGTGTGTGTGTGTGTGTGTGTGTGTGTGTGTGTGGTACTGGATGAAAAGTTGGATGACAATTTACAGTACTACACTGTTTGATTTGAACTACCTATCCATAAAGCTCAAACTCCTTTGGGTTTATGTGTGTGTGTGTGTGTGTGTGTCTGTGTGTGTGTGTGTGTGTGTGTGTGTGTGTGTGTGTGTGTGTGTGTGTGTGTGTGTGTGTGTGTGTGTGTGTGTGTGTGTGTGTGTGTGTGTGTGTGTGTGTTTGGGTATCGGATCCAAAGCTAGATTTGTGTGTGTGTGTGTGTGTGTGTGTGTGTGTGTGTGTGTGTGTGTGTGTGTGTGTGTGTGTGTGTGTGTGTGTGTGTGTGTGTGTGTGTGTGTGTGTGTGTGTGTGTGTGTGAGTAAAAGGATTTACATCAAGCTACAGTGCTCTATTCCCTGCTTATTGCATCTCCTTGCTCTCTCTCTCTCTGCTCACTATTCTTGGTCTTCAACTAGTCCTATAAAACCGACAGAGTGAAGGGGGATGAGTCTTGGCTCTAGTCGGTGCCAGCAAGGTGTACAACACTGGTAATGCATGGCTCCAAGCAGGTCTCATTACATTCCTGAAAGGACTTAAAAACCGACTTGCAGGCTCTCAACGCTGCCTCTATCAGCATACATGACAGCGAAGTCAAAAAATATGTGGAAAGGCAAATTGATTTTGCTGAGCCCAATAAGAAAAGACAGATCATGTACCCCCCAATAAGCTATTAAAATCGGTTGAGACTGGTTGGTTAATTAGATTCTTGTAGAGATAGTACCCTCCCTTGCCTTTGGCAAGGGAGCTTTCTAAGCAGGTCGTTTTTGCACTTCTGGACTCTATCTTTCTGTGTTTCCAAATTAAACTTCAATTTCATAAGATATCAGTCTTCCAACCTGTGCATACCTGTCATCTTGCTGATGCACACACACGCACAAGCATGCATGCACACACGTACACACACACACACAAATAATGAAAATCCCATCCTAAATTATCCTCAGACTCCGTTGGGGTGTGGAACTTTGAAGTTGACAGAGGTGCCAACAGGGATTGTGGGTAATTTCATGTCACATTCCCAGCAGGGATTTGTCTTTGGACAGATAGTAGCGTACAGGCCGATGGTGACAAGGAAGACAAAATCATATCAGCACATTTCAAATTCTCTGATTTCTTTGACTATTTCTCACCAACCAAAAATTTGTTTGGAATTTACAAAAACGGGAAAGAAGAAGGAAATACAGATTTACTGGTTACCCTCTGGGTTCATCAGCATGGCTTACCATACCTCAGTGTGAACCAGTCAACTCGGAATTTATCATCTGGAACCTATTAAGCAGGACCATTTACGTTATGCAGGTGAGTAACAACAAACTGGGGAAGGGCACCTGGCTGGCCTCCATGATGGAGTTAAAGTGTTACCTTATGTGCCTTGTCAACCCATCGCTCTGCCATCAAATGACACAGTTCCCACGGCCATCTGTCCACATCCGTCTTCTTTTTTCACCCAAGTTTCAAAGCTTGGTGAACTTTGGTGTAAAGGAGCTGCTGAGCATCCATTTGAGCTAAAAAGAAAACTTGTGTATTTCAAATCATACCTCGTCAATATAATGTACAGTCTAGGGTTTGCTGTATCAGAAGGCACAGGGAGATTAAATGCACGCCATCATATTCGTATTACATTGTCGTTTTGTCAATATTTAAAAGTTTGTTCCATAATTTAGCAGCTCTAGGCTGGTATAGCTGGAACTAATTCTGGTTGTATCAATGGCATGAGCAATCCAAAACTCATGGTAATGAAAGTGGTCAGAGTTATAGTCTTTACAGTTAGATTTTTCAAAGAAATATTGAGCACTAACTGACGGAAATACAACAAAAGATGAGGTAAACAAGACCTGACTTAGAGCCCTTTTACTGTATGTATACAACGACTTGTTAAATGACACAAATTGTACAAGAATAGTACATTCAAGGTCCATAGCAGTTATACTACATACTACAGCTATAATACAACTATACTCCATACACACATACTGTATAATATGTTCTATGCGTGTTTTTATCATGCTTCTTCTGATAAGACCATTTGTCTCCCTAGCAGAGTGGGCTATAGCCATGAATCATCACACGTTTGAGAAATCTTCTCATGACGGAATGACACTCTCTTCTGCCTGTAACCAGGTTACCATCTTTCTCCTCCATTCTCCGCTCCCCCCCGCCGCACACACACACACACACACACACACACACACAGGCACACACACACCCACACACCCTTTTCTGCACTATTTTCCCCAATCCCTTATCTCCTAGAAAATCGTTCAGCTGCGACTCCCATTTCACCCTGTAGAATCCACAATCTTCCTCAGACAAACGCACACACACGCACGCGCACACACAAACACACTCACACCTATAATTTCCAAGCCTACCCCTATTCCCTTTATCTTATTTTGACTTGCCATTCTCTCTTGTCCCACAACATTCATCTGCTTAGCATCTTCCCGGGACACTCATCATCTTCTTAACACTGGTCCCCTGTCCCCCAGGCCCTCCAACAAACACACACACACACACACACACACACACACACACACACACACAGACACAGACAGACAGACAGACAGACACACAGACACACACACACACACACACACAGACACACACACTCTATCCACTGCTTCTTCAGAGGTCTTCCTCAGGTACAACAAGGATTGATGCTGCTTTTTTAGCAACATAATGCCCAGACCCAAGCAGGAAAATATCATGAGCGGGACATTCATTTAGTTTGGCAGCACAGCAGGCAGAGCATTGTAATGTGTTTGGTGTCAACGCCTCAGTGCTCACAGTAAACAGTGGTTCCCCTACGAGAGACCACCCGCACAGAACCAGAACAAACATGCAAAACGACACAAACTGTTGGCAACAAGTCAAGGCTCTGGCTGCTTGTGTCTACGAGGCCATGGGGTAAACAACAAGCAAGGTTTCTGTTTCGGTTTACGAGTGTGATGGAAAGGGAATGTCTTGAAACAGACTGAATGATTCATCTATTTTCTTCACTCGTGTATCACTGGTAAGATTGGCCAGTGTCCTACACCAAAACATGATTTGGTGTAGGACACTGACTATTTCATACTGTATACTGTATACATACTGTATTTCATACTGTATTTACTTATTTAGCAACCACAGATACTTTCATCAAAGACAATTAGAGCAGGTACGGGTTTAGGCATGGCTCAGGCATTGTTGCGGACATTGGTAAGCATCCGAGATCAATTTCATTCAAAACCCAAAACTCTACAGACACACACAGATACTTGAATGAATTAGACTAAGGCTTGTTTTTTTTTTGTGTGTGTGTGTGTGTGTGTGTGTGTGTGTGTGTGTGTGTGTGTGTGTGTGTGTGTGTGTGTGTGTGTGTGTGTGTGTGTGTGTGTGTGTGTGTGTGTGTGTGTGTGTGTGTGAGAGAGAGAGAGACAGGTAGACACCTACGTAAATATGCGGTGTAAAGTTGAGAAGCGTCATGACGATGACTACGCCTTTGCATCAGCAATCCACTGATCACCGGCACTTGTCCCTCGTAAAACCCTAATCACCGCCACGTAACTGTTTAAATGACGCTTATTATTTGTTCTGCCTAGCTCGGAATAAATCCTATCTTCTGCACTTGTACCCTGCCTACAAACCATTTCGTAACAACACGATATGTGCGTGCAAAGCTTAAAAATAAATGTGCTCGTCGCTGAATGCCAATATTCTGTGTTGAGGAGGTAACATATTTCTACCCACACAATTTAAAGAGCGCTTCAGAGCGTGTGTTGCACCTCAGGATTCCAATGTAAATAGCTCATTAATATCACCTATGGCCTATTCCCAAAGTCACATCCCTAGGTCTTATAGCTTGTTAAGTGCTTTGAAGAGATAGTTGTTCTTCTGTAAAATCCTTGTTTAAATTGCTGCTGACCCAAGGATGATAAAAGAAAGACTAATTAAAAAAAATAATCATAAATAAATCAATCATACTCTCCCTCTTCACAAGATAGGGCACACACTCACACTCTCACACAGCTGTCAGCATGCTTGGCCCATGCACACTCCCACTAATGAGCAGTTCCTTCGCCTGCAGAGTCCAAAGGAGGTTTCTGACTGTGCTGTCGGTTTAGCCTCCCACCACGCACTGGCTTCACCCCCAGTAAGGAGCTTGGCAAAAATAAGAGAGAGGGAGGTAGAGAAAGAAAGAGAGAGAGAGAGATCTCTTTTTTCCTGACTCAGAATCATGATACTTTTGAGCTCGCCCAGAGGTAAGCCTCAACTGTTTGTGTTGTTGTATATGTGAATCTGTTTGTGTGTGTGTGTGTGTGTGTGTGTGTGTGTGTGTGTGTGTGTGTGTGTGTGTGTGTGTGTGTGTGTGTGTGTGTGTGTGTGTGTTTTATGTGTGTGTGTGTGTGTGTGTGTGTGTGTGCGCGCGCGCACGCGTGTGCGTGCGTGTGTATGTAATGGTGTGAATGAACGAATGTTCATGCGTACGTGCATGTGTGTGAAGGACAGCTGTGGTCTTTTGTGCCAACCGAAGAATTGAACACCAAACTCAAAAGAATACCGGATGTCAAGCTTCCAGGGGACCATAAAGAGACCTGCTTGCAGGTCTCTTCACAGTGATCACAGTGTGCATCTGATGGGGTTCAAGTCCAACTCCAGTACAGGTAATGCCGGGATCAGACTAACAGATTGAGCCTGATTCCAACACGATTTTGCCGTGGTCATCGCTGATACGATGTGTACACCGATGAAGTCAATATTGACCCCCCTGCCCACTCCCATGTGAACGCCATTACGCCAAATTGCACCCAGTCTCAGTGATCATCGTGAAAGACAAAACTTTCATATAATCGGATCCTGGCAGTTTCCTTGTGTCTTTGTTGTCAGCCTAGTGGTATCTCTTCATTCCCTGGTATCACATGTAAGAAGTTTAGCAGTAATCTACTTGGGCAGACAGTTATGCAACAGAATTCCACAGACTTTGCTTTTGTTAAGGAAACAGTTTCCGTGTGCCGTCGATAAACAAAAAGCCTGGCATCCAGCACAATAAAGACTGTAATTAAGTTTTTCTAAGTGGCTTTAGTTTTCTGCTGTTTTCAACAGAATAGTGAAACTGTCTCAGTCCTTGAGGATCACCCTTACTAACACTTTTGCTACTTTTCAGGGTGAAATTTAAACTGTCAAAATACCCAGGGTGTAAGATGACAAATATAACCTCCCTTCTTACATACATGCCTACGTCCCTTCCTTACCATACCTACCGGCCCTTGTACTGACCCAGATACCTACTTTGAAACCTGACCACCAATACCTACTAACCTACACTGTCCTACTGACCCACCTACCTCACCACGGTCTACACAATCCATACCTCCTTCCATCCAGCCCACTGGCTTTAATTAGCCATCAAGAAAATCAATCCTCCAGAGGTGACGGTGGTGTTGTTACCAATGTGCCCAGAGAAGGGATGAGCTTGAACATGCAACGAAAAGATGAGTGGAGATTCTCCTTAAGTGAACCGTGGAAGGATTTAAAAAAAGAGAGAAAGAGAGCAGGAGATAGGAGCCGGGCCATCTTGGCAACAAGGTCTATAATTGAGCTCTGTGAGATTCCAGGGTGAGGGAGGGGAGGTTAAAGTGGTCGCCGGCAGGCAGGAAGACAAAAGCAGAGAGAGAGGGAGGGTGCGATAAGGAGATGGAAAAAAATAAGACAGAGAGAGAGGGATGATGTCTCGGAGAAGTGATTGGCTCAGCGGCGCCGGGAGTCGTCTCGCAGTTTAATTTGAGTGAAGAAGACGAGTTTTCGGGGGAGCAGGAGAAGGAGATGGAGGAGGAGGAGGTTGAGGAGAAGGAGGAGGAGTAGGCAAGCTGACGCGCTGAGGGACTTCAGAAAAGGGGAAAAGCCCAAAGCGAGGGATCAATAAGAGATGATTTTCCAAGGTGGCAGAGGTTCTCAGGGAGGTCCTCGTCGCAGGTGTCGGGTGATTGAAGTGATCAGGTTGTTACGGCGATTACTGATGAATCTCACAGGAATGGGTTTTTGTGCCCCCCTATCACACCCCCCCCCCCCCCCCCCCTCCACCACCCACAGCATAAAGGTCACAACATAAAATGTGGATAAGCCTCATCTGAATGTTTGCGATGATTTATGCGACGCTTGTCTTTCTGAACAATATGTCTCCCTCCCACCCTGCTAGGGGAGGGTGAATACAGACACCAACGACAGCAAATCCTACTTCCGAGCTTTCACAAAGTTATACTTTGTATGTGTTTATTATCTTTTTACCGGTGCACTTCTTTAAAAAAAAAACATGGTAAGAGTCCCCTTTGTTTTTCCATTAAAAAACAACAACAAGTAATCCTTGATGTTATGTCATTATCACTCTGAGGCACACGTGCACGCATACACGTACACACCCACACACACAAACATGCACACGCATGCTCACTTACACACACAAACACACGCACACATGCATGCACACACACACACACACACGTGTTTAACATTCAGAGCCAAGTTTCCAACACTTGCCAAAACCAGCCTATTCTGTCACGTTTCTCTTCCCTTTTTCATTCTTCTTCTTTTATTGTTCGATCCATCTGTATTGGTCCGAGAGTCTCACTATTAATATCATGGTTTTAATATCATGCCTCCGGTGCTCTTCATGGATGGAGAAGAAGGGAGGATATTGAATGAGATGAACGCATCCATCCCATTTACCACCCATACATCAGCAGGCTCGGTCATTACCGCACATACACACTCTCACACACACATTCCACATACCACGCGCACACACAAATGTATACCAGAATATATAGACACACAAAAACACACTCACTCACACACACACACACAGACACACGCAGGCATGCACACAACACCACGCACACACACACATACACACAAACACAAATGTATACCACACAAACATTCAGAATACACAGACACACACAAAAACAAACAGACACACACACATACACACGCATACCAAACAAACATGCTCAGGCGAAAACCGAAACACACACACACACCAACCACCTACACTTGTCTACAAGAACGGCCATCTGCGTGTGACAGACATGCCTCTGGATACAAACGATCAGACTGGGATAAGGATTGATGCCATGTGGCCATCCGCAAACAAAATGGCCTCGTAATCCCAGCGATACATCACCATCGCTCTGCTGCGTCGCGCAGCAGCAGGAGACCTGACACGGCCAGATGACTTGGCCACCACCAGCCACATAAAGCCCTCATGCTGCTGGATCAGGGGCTCTGTAATACTAGCATTACAGAGCCAAAGTCCTGTTTAGTGGACAAAACACTGGATAAATACAATGATTAGTACTGTGGTGCTGGCAAATGAAGAGCTATTGCATCTGGTTGTTCACTCGTTATTTACAGAAAACTAAGGAAATAGTTACTGCCCATCACGGGCCAATGCACAAATCGAAATGTAATCACAGGTATTGCGTTGATATTTAATTTTTGATTTGGGGAATCTGGCCATGAAAGAACAATGCACATGAATATTCCACTCCATTTTAAATGAAGCCGATGACTTCAAAGCCAAACCAGACAGAGAAAAACAGCTTCTGTTCATATTTCATGGGTAGATTTACATAATTCCGAAGGTAATAAGTTGCAATTAACTTAAAAGCATGTTTTCGGAATGCAATCCACAGCATTTGTTTCAAAGCAAATTACATACTCAACAAAAACGATATATATATTTTTCTGCATGTATTATATTAAATTCAAATGCATTTTTCTGTTGTGTTATTATTATTTTTTCTGATGGAGAATTCAAACAAAATGTGCATTTGAATAGTTGTTGGGTATTTTCTTTGAAAGTAGTTTTCAATAACACATCTCTGCACTGTGAAAGCAGCGAGAGTGCCTGAAAAAAATCCATAGCCTGATCCTGGATTTATTTGTTGCTGGGAGGAAGGTTACTGTCATAGAACATCTCCCGGGCAAAGTGTGTTTGTGTTTGTGTGTGCGTGTGCGTGTGCGTGTGCGTGTGTGTGTGTGCATGAGGTTATATTTGCGTGCAAGCAAGTGCGTGTGCAACCATGTGTGTGTCTCAATGTGCATGTGTTACATTCACCGTTCACAGCACACAAACTCACTGAGTACTTTTTGAGTACAAAAACATGAATAGACTCTAGCTATTAAAAGCCCAATTATAATCTGCCCTTTAGGCTGTACAGAGAAGGATGGCCGTTGACCGCAACCGTTCACAGAAAACACAGAAAACTATTTTAATTGAATCACACTATTTACCCTTTCTCGTCTTAGATCATGTACTTATAAAAGGACAGTCTGAATGACACACTGTCATTATCCATTCTGTAAAGCATGTGTACCTGTATCATGTCTGGCAACATGTGACACACAACCCCCACCTATACACACACACACACACACACACACACACACACACACACACACACACACACACACACACACACACACACACACACACACACACACACACACACACACACACACACAGCCTCCACCCCAGCCCTCTATCTCACCACAACAGTCGTGGTGTGTCTACAGCTAGCGGGCCTGCAAGTAATGAGCTTAGCAGGACCCAGCCGGGAATAAAAGGACATCCAGTTTATTCAAGGAGACAACAGGCAAAGAGAGAGAGGCAGAGAGGGGAGGGATTATGAAAAACAAAGCCTTCTCTCGTCTCTAGGATGCTGACAAAGCACACAGTGAATACTTTGTGAGGATACGACCAAATATCAACATATCAAAAAAAGTAGCAAGTGGAGGGGATATAAATATGAAACTTCTTCACTTGCTGTTTTGTTTGGTTTAGTTTTGTTGCTGGACGCAGACCGGCTACTGTGGACAGATTGTGAAAGCTGGAATAAACAGGAGATGAATGTTCCAGGTCATCTTCTGGGTCAGCGCTGATGAAAGTCCCAGAAGGCACTTGGCCATTGCAGAGTGGATGAACCCTATTTGGAAAACATAAACACCACGTACCCATGGTGAAGCAGATGACAACAGGGAAGAGACATCAATTTGACGTATATCTTTTTAAAAAGCCTCTCCCCAGTACTACATGGTTGTCTAACAAACTGAAGTACGGACACAGATATCTTTAAATGTCAAAATTGCTGTAAGAAATATGTAGGAAATGTGGAGTGTGGCTTGCTTAATCGAATGTTGCTCTGGAGGGACTAAAAACTG
Organism: Gadus morhua; assembly: GCF_902167405.1. Taxonomy (NCBI): domain Eukaryota; kingdom Metazoa; phylum Chordata; class Actinopteri; order Gadiformes; family Gadidae; genus Gadus; species Gadus morhua. The sequence continues at coordinate 13,572,621 of NC_044068.1, forward strand.
GGAAGCTACAGTTTTAGTTCCAAACACAAATAGAAACAAAAAATTAACAGATGCCTGATTGATTCCTGTCACATATTATATGATGTTATGGCATTCAGTTATGTCTTTTTCAACTGCTATATTCGTCAAAGATGTTTGGTTGGTATATAAAGCGCAGCCATAAATTAAAGGAAGACCTTTAAATATTTTGTCAGCTTTGAAACGGCACTTATTGTTTTCAAAGGCCCAATTGGGTTGCGTGTGTAAATATGAGCTGTGAAGGTCGGCATAACAATTCACACAAAACAAAGTTTTTCAAAACCTATATAGTGTACTAAGTCAGAAGCGCCATGTTCTTTATGGGTTTCCATAGACTGGAAATGATATGAATGCAAATCTCTAGAGAGAAGCTCCTTTTGTTTCTGTTGAAATGGCACCCCGGAATTTACTGTACCATTACAGTTTTATGAATTCCAAGGAGGAATCAAATCGCCTTGTAAAAAATATCAAAACACCAAACAACATTTGATGATTCTGACTTGGCAGCCAAAGTAAACCAACTGCTTTTCCCTTTTTTTTCCCCAGACACCCGCTCCGCTCGTGTCCATAAATATGACATCATGCGTTCAGAGCACGGCGGCATCGATCTATCCGTCGTGAAGAATGGGGAGATACTCATCGCTATCCTCTGAGGTCTATCTATCTCAAGCACAGCCCTTGGGGTCAATACTGAGCTGATCATTTGCTAGAGTTCTGCCTCTTATTGTATGTGCTCCTGGTATCTGGAGTGTGAAATATTGACTGCCCCGATTGGATCCTACATGCCAAGAATGACCAGGTGAAGATGATTTTTTTGTTTTAAATGTCCTATTGTTTGTGTAAACTGATACAGCAGTTAAGACACCTTTCTTAACTGTTTGTTAAGAAAGGACTGCAAAATATCCAGTCAGTTCGTCTCAATATACTATTATCAAACTCTAGCCTTTTTGCCTAACATGCAATGCTAAGCTAGAATGCTATGCTAATCATATACCTTCGTGGCAATGCTTATTAAGATCTATGTTTCTCATCGTGAATTCCACTATCAATTTAGTTGGCAATTCAGGATAAAAACAGGGAAATAGTTATTTTAAATCTACACGTTGAGGTGTTGGGGATAAAGGTGTAGCTAAAGGGTACGTTTATTTGCGTTTTGAAGTTGAACATCATTGTCATGTTATCCATATTTTTTATCCTCAATGATCTCCTTTAACTAATTGCTGCTTATATCAACTGCTCTCGTTCTGGTTTCTCTTCTCCTCTTCTATTCTCTCCGCTCCTTACCTCCCTCCTTCTATCCTTCCCTGACCACTCAATTGCACTCATGTCCTCCCATCCATTTAACTGTACTCTTCCTCATCTTCTGTTCTATGCCGGCCCCCCCGTCCCCCCCCCGTCCCATCCTGTCCTCTTGTATCTCCTCTTCAATCTCCTCTCTTCCAGCCAATTGCAGAGCGGGGCAGGCCGGTGCCATGAGAGATTCTCATTCCGTGCCAATGCAATATTACCCATGGCTCAAATCCACAGCCAGTTCCATCAGCGGCTATTTAAATTCATTTCACCCTGAATAATTCTGCAGGTCAGGCCACTGTGTGTGGGGGCACCCAGTTCAAACGCTTTGAGTAGTCGTTTTGATTGCTATTTCAAGCATCAGGGTGAATTGGATCATTTGGAAAGCGGTGGATGGCGGATTGCTCTTCTGTATATAAATGACATGCATTTCTTTTCTTGGTTCGTAAAATGGATGGCTATTGTATGCATTTGGCATGAGTAACCCACATAGTCCTTATTGCACACATCCTATTAGGTTACCACTCCATGAAGCGGTTACCCATAATTCAAGCCGCCAAACAATCTAATTATAATAGACCTCTGTATTATAATTAGATGCATGGCATCTGGAAATGAATGTTGAATAAAGTGCCATGTGTGCCAAATGCACTATGACCTTATCACGTAGGCCTATAGTTAGTACAATTAGAATAAGGAACTGCACAGGTTAAAGAACCTTGGTTATTAGACATTCTGGGGCGGACAGCAGATGCAGCTCCACATTCTTTAAGCAGCCCAAACAAGCCTCATTAAGGCACTCTCTTCATCGTGACATCAACCCCACACCAAGAAAATTTGATTCAGGTCATGTCTCTGTCTCTGTCTCTGTCTCTGTCTCTCTGTGTGTCTCTCTCTCTCTCTCTCTCTCTCTCTCTCTCTCTCTCTCTCTCTCTCTCTCTCTCTCTCTCTGTCTCTGTCTCTCTGTGTCCCTCTCTCTTTCTGTCTCTCTCTCTCTCTCTCTCTCTCTCTCTCTCTCTCTCTCTCTCTCTCTCTCTCTCTCTCTCTCTCTCTCTCTCTCTCTCTCTCTCTCTCTCTCTCTCTCTCTCTCTCTCGCTCGCTCTCTGTCTCTCTCTCCTCAATGCAGCTGCACGGGTCATCTGCCAAGCATTAATGAGCAGCAGGGTTCATTAAGAGGTACTAGTGCGGAGGAGGTGGACAGAGAACAGCATCGCACCGAACAAGCAACACCAGGGTCACGGTGCGCCAGGTCAGAAAGTCATGGAGAGAGAGTAAAAGGGAGAGAGAGAGAGCGAGTAAAAGGGGGAGAGAGAGAGAGAGAGAGAGAGAGAGAGAGAGAGAGAGAGAGAGAGAGAGAGAGAGAGAGAGAGAGAGACATGAAGACGTTGATATAATGAAGTTTACTTTTAGTTTCCGCATGTTGGCAAAACAGATCCACTGGGAGGACTGAGGCGGAAATAGTCAGTCAGTGAAAGTGTGATTTACTGTTACAGACAGACACGCAACAATCTTGCTCATGTAATTTAAGTGTTTGCAATAATAATACACACAAGACCAATCTCCAGAAGTAAAAGGGTATTTCTTGGAATAAAGTGTGCATCTAGTTCCAATTCTAAGGAAAACATTAGTTTATTGCAGAGCGGGTCCGAGGAGCCCCTGTATGTGCCATTACAACTCACAAAGCACAAAATAAAACACGATCTACGTCTCTGAACCGCCCACTACCACCTGGCACATGAGAAGCAAACATCGATCAGAACCATAGCTTCACACCTCTGTGTTTCTACACTGCAGGCCTGAAGCTATCTTAGAGAAACAGGTTTGCATCATAGGAGTGGGAGGTATACTGAATTAAATAAAAAACCTGGCGCCTTCATCGGGCTCAAACATAAGATTCCAGGCCAAAATGCTAAGCTAATGTTACATTTTTGGAGGTTCGACCAGAAAGGCCATTTGCCTCTAAACGGATGAGGCAGCAAACTCCTGCCACTTTTCAAATATACAATGCATTGAATAGACTACTGTAAAATTAAGATTAGAACTGGAACTATTACTACCTGGGATCAATTCTTCTTAGAGCCCTCTGAGAACGCTAGAGGGCTTGCTGTTGGCAGTTCATGGACACATTGGGAAAATAAGCCATTCATGTGCATTCGCTATGGTTACATAGAGCTAGAAGACCTGTACAGGAGGAGCAAGTTTAATTAAAATGAATAGACGGCCAATTTCCTATACCATGTTCAGTTTATCCAATACATGGCCCTGACTTTGAATAGTGTAGTTCTTACATTATGAACAATAAATCCCAGACCAACTATTTGTCGCAACAATGCCAGGTTAAAGAAAATCCCTCTACTTTTTTCCTTTCAAAACACCCTTAGTGCAACGCAAATTACTATCAATAAATGACTAACAATTGCTAGGGTTTGTAATCCAATACAAAGTGTTTTATCATGATCCATTGTGTGTTGTAAAGTGTAGGCTTATCCAGCATGCCTGTACGCATCAACTGCAATCTCACTTTGTTTCCATTCTAAAGTTCAGGCCTTCGGTTCTCATCGCTCCCTCTCTAAATCATGCAATATTTAATCATCGGCACAATAGCGGGGGATAAAAACAATTTTCTCAGGTGGTTGTATCTTAAAGTTGACCTTTGCCTACCCATGCATCACTGCTACCACTTTAACTGCAGAGGGGAGCACTACAGGGGTGGCCGGGGTGTGTTTTCTCTCAGCGTACCTTCTCGCATCGTATCGGTATTTCATTATGTAGGCCTATCTGCAGGTTGTGATGTGTGAGTTACACTATTATGACGGGAACCAGGGTAAAATATTGGAAAAAATCAATAATGAACCCAAGGCTGTGAATGACCTTTACTATAAATCATTTTCTTTGGCCTTGTCAGAGAGGAAATTTATTTATTTATATATTGTTTATACATAGATTTGCACTACAGTAGATCACCATCTTTCTCCGTCTTTCTTTTTTTCACTCTTTCTCTGTCTTTCTTCACTAATGCATTCATTAATGCAATTTATGTATTCCAAACCCGGACCAGGGATAGCAGACGGTTATTATCCACGACTATGGACAGTCAAATCAAATGAGTATGCAGCCGCACAATCAATCAAAATGGAGTTCATTAACTTGCCAGTCAGCAGGAACGTGACTGGTGTCACAGTGGGGGTGGGGGGGGGGGGGGGGGGGGGGGGGGGGGGGGGGGGGGGGGGGGGGGACCCAGATGTAACCCGGCAGTGGACCCACTTGAAACGAGATGAGAGAGCCCTCTCTCTTCAGTCCTGTGTAGTCAGATCAGAGCGCATGGGGCTGTGTATGGCCTCGAGTCGTGTGGCGTGGGTCGATCGAGGAATATATATGGAGTACTATGCCATTGATGAACAAATATAAAATCCCTCCCACTGGCATGGCATGTGTTCTGCAAGGGGCTGACTGATAGAGAGCCCTGGATGTAATCAGGAGACGCAGCATGGCTGTTTGTGTGGACGCCAATCAGAGCAATTTGTTTCAAATAGATTCAGGATGATTTGCCTTGTGGTCGCTTGTTTGTAGTCCCAGGTTCAGTGAGATATGCTAAAACATACTGTGTGTTTTTTATCATTCATGTGACTCTTTTTCATACTGCATCATAATAACAACCGGCATATTTTCTATTAATTTGTATTTACTCTCAGGTTAATCTCCTGAGTCTGGTATTTAATTAATTTTGTAACTATAGCTCTTGGCTAATCGTGTGTTGTATATACAACTAAACAACAGCCAGTTCATCCCAAAGGATGTAGTGGCGCTTGTGTCACAGTGTCGACTCCAGCATATTGTTAGTCTAGGCATTTTGTTCCACTTTGTGTGCGTCTGTCTTCCTGTGGATGACGTTTTTGGCAAGCCATTCCGAAAGCTCCCCGGGAATGATTTGCACCTCGAGAAGTGGAAGTGATGGCGGGAAGGACAAAAAAATAGGAGCTGCCGCTGTGTCGATGATTCCACCTTGTTCGAGTTGCGCCCTACATGATAATGTTATTCTGCCTTCTGCTGTAAGCCATGGCTGCCCTGCTACAGTGAAAAGGTTCTCCTACCTAGACGAAAGAATAGATTGTTTATCAATGCGAATCCGAAACCTCCCCCTGTGTATTGAAAGTGTGTTTTACTACCGAAACCAACGAAAGATACCGCTTATTCCATTGAGAATTAAAAAAAATCATCCATATTGTTTTTGCAGAGAGAAACTGTCCGGCCACGTGAGTGACACATTGCTGGTTTCCTCGACCAGCAGATAGGGGGCACTGGACCAGTGCTCATATAGGTCGCTTTGGGTAGTATTGACGAACAACCTGTTACTTAGGTTGGGGATCACAACAAAAACAAAAGACAAAGAGAAAACCTGCTGGATTCATTATAGTTGTGGTGCTGCCTGTGCTTCTAACTCTGAACAACAGCGAACCCTAGCCAAAGCTCGGATGGTAAGCTTAACCGAGGAAGAGGCGGTGCAGTGGGTTTATCTGCTGCACGATTACCATGAAGGTCAGAATACATGACACACTGGTATTTACAATTACGAAACACAGCCACAGAAAATAGAAGCTGCCAACAAAAAAGAAGGGTAAGCCATAGGATGACATTGCAGTGCTCCTGTAGAATACACTTGAGCACTGCAGTAAAACTTTTTTTTCTTTCAAAATATAGCTTTTCCACTGTAGCTATCACTTTTGGTAAAACTCATGTTTTAGACAGCAGCTGTCATTTTTGTTTAAGATAATTTTTAAATCACGGGTGTCTAGGAATGATAGATAAAAAAGTATGCACCCACAGCTCAATCAACCCAGCAATCTTTTGCTCTCTCTGAACCAATTTCATGGAGAAAAATGTCAAATCAAAGAATGTATCATTTTGAACAAAAGTGATGACCACAGCAAAAAAAAGTGACATGCAGCAACTTTTTGTTAAGAACTAGATGCGATTTGTTCATTAGATGGGTGATTCAAAAATGAAATCAAACTACGAATGGTGAATAGTGACCCAAAATGGGGATGCAGCAAACGGTGTGTCAAACCCGCCAAGTGACAAAAGTAACAACTCCATTTTGTTTACAAAGTGAATAAGCATTCCCTCAGGCCATGTCTGTTTCATTTGAGTTATTTGAAGACTGACAAAGGGAACACTTGTTACAAGATTCTTCTGTTTAAAAAGGTATCTCCCCTGATTGTGAAAGTGCCCTTGTCTACTCCGCAACCAGACACGAGGTGTGAAGTGATTGGATTGGGATCCTGTTTGCTGCAGCTGCAGTGGCCTAGAATCAACACAGAACCCACAATGTGTGGCGCTCGCTAGCTAGCTACTTATGGCCCTTTTTGCGTGTCGCGTGGCTTTTGCAAATGTTGCACTTTTTTGTAATAGGCATGTTATTGTTTGGCAGAGGAGCGCCTGCAGAGAGGTGTTGTAGGTTGTAGGGGCTGGAAGGGTTCAGTGTGGCAGTCGCCCTCCCACATCCCATTATCCGCTGGCCCTTCCCCCCCTTGGCAGGACTCCCAAACGGCAGGACTCTGATGGTACGTTCTTAAGACTTTTTGGCCTTTACCCTTCAGAATAATATTTTGAAGCCTGCCATCTGTCACTCCAAATAGGAAAGGAAAATGCACAACATATTTTTTGTCATGCTTTTTTTAATAATTATTTGTACGTTTTCTTCATAGACCTTGCATTTTGTGATAAAAAAGAAATCATGAGCTATCATTGGTTCAGGTTATGTGGTGAAGAACATATTTTGACCCCCTGTATTCAAATTAATGTCTTCCTCTCCCATTTAGAATCCTACAAGCAGACACTTTTAGCTTTAGTACACATCATACTATACTGCAGGGCTCTGAGCACATCAGAGAGCAGTATAAACTTGAACCTGCACACTCATCGTTGTGCAATGGGAGTCATGGGTTTATCCGTGCACCGGGCGCGAACACTAGCCGTAGGCTGCGGTTCACCCGTGGGTTAATCAAGCGGTGTATAGAGGGATACAAACTCACAGCAGCCCGATCTGCTAAACAAACAGTCAGGTAAGCAGGTAACGGGAGAGGGAGCAGAGGAATGTAATCAAAGGTAACAGTGGCAGTGTTGGGCGGAGATGGAAGCATATTATTTTAGAGGCTTCTAAGCCGTGAAATCCCATCTTATATTTGACTTAGACGGCCTCTATCCACCTCCTCTTTTCTGTTATTTCTGGAGGCACACTGCTAACCTCAGCATTATTCGCTGGTTTGTGATCCCAGATCAGGAAACATATGAAACCCATAAGACCCCTGGAAATATATATTGCATTTGTTCTGTTTACATTGTTGGGTTTATTTTGGGGGGGAACAAACTGTACCGTCAAATCAAAAGCGCTTGTATGAAATGCCTGCTTTAGAAAAGTATAGGAGGCAATTCCAGGTCATGCCCATACATTAGTAGGATGCATACTCTAGCTGGGGCCTCACATTGCATTGGCCTGGGTTAGGTTCTGCTTCTTCTGCCAAAAAGGGAAAGCTACCACAGATGTCTACCTCTCTTTGCATGATGTTTAACTTATTGTTTAAATGATCTTTGTATTCCTGGAAAAATCTTTGACAAGCAAATATAAAAAAAACGATTTACTTTGCTCTTAAAAGGGGTTCTGAAAGTAATACTCATTATTGATATGCATGCGTGGGTGTGGTTATCAAAAATCCTAAATTATTCTTTGCCACGCCCAAATAATTTGCATAGGTAATGATATGGATATCAATAAACCCATGTTCATTTCACAGTATGACCCCTCTCCTTCTCTGAGGGACTGTGGGCAGTCTGCAGAGCTCCCTATAGCTCAGAGAACCTCATCCTCAGCACACACACCTGTTTTCATCACACATGCTATACTAATCAGCACTGGGATGGCACCACCACCAAGAGTTCTGAGAATATCCTCATTTGCCTCACGATGAAATGAAAACATTAAAGCTTCTTGTCTTAAAATGTTACCTTTTCAGAATAGTCGAAGGAGTTATCTTGTGTTAAAGAGCAATCCTTTATACTTAAAAGGACCATACCGGGACAGGGGAGAAAACCACGTTCAGCATCTCTCCTGGCTGCTCTATCATTCGTCAAAGTGACTTTGTTGTGCCGGTTCTGCCTAAGGGCGTTTAGCGTGAGCGCTGAGCAGGCCCTCGCCACAAACACAATCAAACGCAGCAGTGCCTCCATTGGCCTAATCAAGGTCCAGCTCGTCAATCTTCCTCCTCCTCATCCTCACCAGGGAGGCTTCCAGAGTGAGTCGGCGGATTCTCAGTAGCGGGTTCCCCTGACACACAACACACTATTCAGGTATTCTTTGGTTTGTTTTTGATGCTCACCATACAATGGTAGCCAAACACTGTCTGGTGCCATTGTTGATCGCGTTGCCTTACAAAATTGCAGATTGAATGAGACCTGCTCATCTGCCAGCCACTCTTATGTATGTCTGTATGTAGCTCCCTGTTTTCCCTCTTTCTTCCAGCCCCCCGCAAGGATAAAGAATAAAATAGAATTTTGCTGACAGTGGTGTGTTCAGAAGCATTTCATAATTTCATATCCATGGCAGCACACGGGCGCTCCTGTAAGTGAGTTTGTATGTTCCCGACCCGCGGTGCAGTCATTCAGTCATTCAGGTCATGGATTTTGGAAATAAACAGCAATCGGATTACTGGCTTTATGCAATCCATCCCAGTTACTCAACTCCCCCTCCCCCCCCCCCCCCCACGCAGGAGAGGACTTGTCTCCGAAGCAACTTAGCAACTGTGCCAGAATCTATCCACAATGGACTGCCACACACACGCCCAACCACAAAAACACGCACGCACACAGATTTACCTATCACACTCAAAAAATAAAGAGTGCAAAGTGCCAACTTTAGCCGAGCGTGACGCCGCTGACAGGTAATCTTCAGGGAACAGAGAGAAAGAGGGTGGGGGGGGAGTTCTGCATACGTCTCTCTGTCTTCTGAGCTATTCCAGGCCTATGTTTTATGTTGTTATTTTTTATTATTAAGATGAGATATGGAATGTGCCATGTTTGGCATCCAAGAGCCCCAGGTCTAGAGTTTAGTGTTTGTGGGTGAGTCGCACCGATTCACCCACTTACACCTGGCTGTACGAGTGCGCTACGTGGTAGTTAGCATACAGCTAGCTTGCAACGGAGCCCGTGTAATTAAAATTTGCTGTGTGTCGTAAAAAAAATAATACCTTTTGGATTGCTGACTTACTCAGCTTCCATGGTTATAATGCAGGTCAGAGTGGATTAGCCTGGGTTCTGTCAGCACCCAATCAGGAGGAAATGGGGGTGGCTGGGTGTCTCAACCCGCTGTCAATAAAGGCCCGGTAGCGGCCCAGGTCTGATTCCCACCTGGGTCGTACGCCACATGGCATTCTCTGTCTTCTCCACCCTGCTTTCCTGTCTCTCTTCACTAAAAGCCAATCATAAAAAAAGAAATAATTATATATTATGTATGCATACATATATATATATATATATATATACATAAAATATGAGATATGACGCAGTAGAAGGTGTTTCAGTCTTCTTTTTACAATATAGGGTCAAGTAAGGGATTTGAAGAGCACTGGTTGGTGCTATAATGGTTGGTTGTTTGTGTTGGAATAGTAAACTATTTGCTTACCTCAGGCTACTAGAAAAACAACTTGCTCTGTCTGTCGTGATAACAGGCGTATTCAAAATGCGTATTTTTGTCTACTTGAACATAGCGGTTTCTTTATACAATGACACCCCTTTTTATCGTAATGGATCCAGTTCTATTGTACCTACTCACACCCACGCACCAGGCTTCAGTAACTCATCACCATTCATTACAGCATGGACAGGCGCGGTGAAGTGAGTGCACACCTCACACACACACACACGACACAACTAAACTGGATACAGCTCATTAGCAGGCCAACACCGTTGTGATCCAGCAGAAGAACGAGGCGTCTTTTGGGCGAGTCTGTTCACTCCATCCTGTTTAGTCTTTGTTAGCAGGAGCTAGCGGCCAGTGGGCCAATCTCAGTGCAATTACACAGCGCTCTCTCTCTCTCTCTCTCTCTCTCTCTCTCTCTCTCTCTCTCTCTCTCTCTCTCTCTCTCTCTCTCTCTCTCTCTCTCTCTCTCTCTCTCTCTCTCTCTCTCTCTCTCTCTCTCTCTCTCTCTCTCTCTCTCTCTCTCTCTCTCTCTCTCTCTCTGGGTGGATTACATTGTCATGCCACCATTGTGACTGAAAAACAAATAGTCATGGAGGTTCAGGCATCCCAATAGGACATACAAATGCCATGCTGGATGAACAAAGAACCTGAGGCCTGTTTCTCTTGGGGCGCCAAAAGATAAGAAAATCTTATTAGGTGAAACACGGCAAGAGGAAAATAGGTTTTTGCGTGTGTGTGTGTGTGTGTGTGTGTGTGTGTGTGTGTGTGTGTGTGTGTGTGTGTGTGTGTGTGTGTGTGTGCTTTTATCTGTTTAGATCTGTGTTTATCTAATGTGTGTGTGTGTGTGGTGTGTGTGTCTCTGTTTTTCTGTGTGGATCTGTGCTTAGTGTGTGTGTGTGTGTGTGTGTGTGTGTGTGTGTGTGTGTGTGTGTGTGTGTGTGTGTGTGTGTGTGTGTGTGTGTGCTTTTATCTGTTTAGATCTGTGTTTATCTAATGTGTGTGTGTGTGTGTTGTGTGTGTGTCTCTGTTTTTCTGTGTGGATCTGTGCTTATTGTGTGTGTGTGTGTGTGCGTGTGTGTGTGTGTGTGTGTGTGTGTGTGTGTGTGTGTGTGTGTGTGTGTGTGCAGTCATTCATTCTGTATAGAGCAAGCTTTATCGTGTGTGGTGTGTGTGTGTGTGTGTGTGTGTGTGTGTGTGTGTGTGTGTGTGTGTGTGTGTGTGTGTGTGGTGTGTGTGTGTGTGTGTGTGTGTGTGTGTGTGTGTGTGTGTGTGTGTTTTAAGACAATAATACAACAGGCCGCACAATCACTGGGGCCTCTTACTGAATGCATTCTGGCATTTCCATGTGGAGCCTCGTGCATACTTTAGGGACGATGGAAAAACGTGTCACGCTAAAATCGGGCATACTAATTTACTAAACTTATTATATAAATTATACAATGAATCAGTGTATCAATTTAAAAATACTTAAAAATGCCACGGTTATGTGTTCATATAATTCCATGTAAATTGCTGGAGTTAGTTGTCCATATAAGGTATCCATGTTTAATATATATGTTAGGGGTTATATTAGGCATCCATGTTATGTAAATGCAAAGGTTAGGCGTCCATATTAGAAGTCCAAACTTGATGTCTATGTTGGATGTTCAGGATCGGTGCATAGGTTAGCTGTTACCTGTCATAGTCATGTTTATTTGTTCTTTGGGTGAAGAAACTTTCTTCCTCTTGTCCATCCGGGTAGTCTCCTTGTTCAATAATAATAAATGATTAACATTAACGATCAATCTACAGCATAGTACACCACATATCTACTATGTGTATCATTATTGACATTATCGATTAAGCAATAGGTACAGACTCTGCTGATGGCTACAATGACCGAAGACATTTTTTGATAATTACTGTGTGAAAACCTGATAATTATCTGTATATACTACCTATTGTTATTATCCATTTACTTTCCTGTATACATACAAGATTAAATTAAAGGTATGGTGCTAATTTCCGACCATCTTTGTTAATTGTATCATGGACTGCTCGACTGAAAGGACTCAATCAGCACACAGTACTTTGTCCATCGTCTATATTTGTCTATGCAGAAACCTGTCGATACAGAAACCTTTCTCCCTTCATAGGACGCCTCATAAATGGCTTTTGTGTCAGGCTGCTCCACTGGCAGCTGAGGTGACTGACCTCAGGGGAGATGAAAGCGTTTGGCTCCCCCAGCGAGACCCCTCCGCTCTCTGGAGGTCAGTAGCATGGCTCACAGAGGGCTTCACCTCTGGCTCTGGGGGTCCTTTATGACCTCCTCCCTGGGCAGGCACATGCTTGGCAAGGCCTCCCTCAGCCTCCCCTGAAGGAGCCAGTGAAGCTCCAGGCCCGGTTTGTCCTGTTGAAAGACCTGACCTTTAATTCCCCTACGCATATTAAACAACAATATTTCATCTATGCAATTATTCCATGCGTTCGACCGAATGCCCCTTATTACATAAACAAAAGATCACATCTTACATCATTATGTCATGTTTTATGTACTTTATGCATTACTTACCCTGCAAAGTGCCACGGTCCAATTGCTGACATTCATTATATTAGGAAAATCCGGCATGCGTACAATACATGTGTGCGAGGTAGGGAGCTGTTGTTGCTCTTGATTGTTGCTATTCCTGTCAAATAGATGGAATTCCTCTAAGGGACAGGCAGTCCTCCTGGCCAAGTTTTACCCGTTAAATAATCAGACCGCTCATGTCTCTATGCAAACTGAATTACAATATTGCACACGGCTATTAATCATCTTACACCAATATCAAATGCACTGACCGAAGAACCAAAGAATGAGTGCTCACCCTTCTGCCGGTACATGGAGGGCTCCTTCTCCAGCGGGAGGTTGGCTTGCTCCACCCGCTCAGTCTCAGGCGCCTGGTACCTGATGATCTGTGTCTGACAGACGCTTTGGTCCCACTCTCTGAACACATCCTCCACAATGTGTCCAGCAGTGGACCGCTGGATCAGAACCGGCTCAGGTTTTAAAGAGGACTGCTTCGTTTTCTAGGAGTAAATCAGTATTTTGTAATTACTCATTCATTCGTTTTCCCGTTTCCGTTGGCTGCTTATGTACACGTGTGCGAGGTGCTGAACTTGGAATCGGACTTTGTTGTGTCAAGATGAACCTATGGCGGTGGAGACGTAGACCGCCCTGCAGGGGGGCTGAGCTGCTGTAGAGACGGAGGCGGGGAATGGGGTCAAATAGCAATTGTAAGTGCTTGGCACTTATTCCTATAAATACCTTTACTGTACCGACATCGATATATTGTTCCCTCTATTTCGTCTGAGAAATGTACTTATTGTAATGTGCTTTGGATAAAAGCGTCTGCTAGATGCCCTCAATGTAAATGTTCTCCATCCGTCATTAAGACTGCCGTACAGAACTCTCCTGAGGAACTCCTCTGACGAACTCTGAAGAGCCTTCCCTCCATCCCCTGCTCCAGCCCTGGAGATAAGGAGACAAAGACATCTTCATCAACGTATGAAGAGCATTCAACACATCGTTAAGGGCTCCTCAAATGAAGCGAACATTTCCCTAGACAACATATAGCTTTCTTTTACAGCAAATCATCAATTAAATGTTGTTACGGTAAGTAATGAAAGAAACATAATCTACAAATCCTTTAGCTGTTGTTGGGTTTCAATTAAACCAGCGAGTATTGCTTTATTACTTGGATCTCATCAGAATTCTGAATCCTTATTCCTTAGTACCGTCCATTCTCCTAGTTGATTACCTTGAGTGGGGATGGAGGTTTCCCCAGGGTTGTCTGAATGTTCACAAGCCAGTAGGGCCTCGCCAAACTCCTGCTTAGGAGGTCTGAAGTATGCCAGTCATCCTCCACAATACATCCACACAGAAGCAGCTTGGATTTAGTGATCATGTATCTGTTCTTAGAAAAAAATAATCAAAGTTCATGTTCATAACCTCACGATGAGAGCTTTGTGCTCTTTTATTTCGAAGGAGATCATTGCTGATTTGACTGCTTTATCTTTGTGTGTGTGGGTGTGTGTGTGTGCGTGCGTGTGGGTGTATTTGTGTGGACGGGTAGGACATTTTCTGGTGTTTTTCTGTTCTTCGTGTGTGTGTGTGTGTCTGCATCTGTATTTGTATTTGTCCTCCTTTGTCAACGGGGCCTCCTTCACTCTGCCATCCGGGAGCCCTCATTGTTTTGCCTCTCAAATGCGTTGGCCCCTACGTGCTCCCCTGTACCCAGTGAGGGACACGGGACAACAGGGCCAGCATACAAAATACCGCGCCTCCCTCCTCCTCTCCTTCCCGAGCACCTAAGGCGAACCCACCTAATATCAGCCATCACCATGGCAACCCAGCGGTGGGCATGGGTGGATTAAGGCCCGGATCAATCCGTTGATCGTGCTGAACTCGGTGGGGCTCTGGTACGGTAAAGGACAGGGGTCCAACGGAAGGCCACCAGGTCTTTGCGCTATCAAAGACGGATAAACGTACCCTTAAAAAGCAGGAATTAAGGCAGAATCGATAGCGAGCCTCCCTCCAGGAAGGTGGGAGGCATTGTATCTGGCAAGCTGGTTGGGAAAGGCTGAATGTAGATGATTAATCAGGGTGACCAATGTGCAGTTTGTAGGAGATACAAGTAGATTCAGAGGCCAATGGCTGTATCGACCCGTCTTGGTCAATACAGGTCAGTTGAGGAGGGGAAGGGGGTTTGGGGTGGGTTTGTACATGAATCTATAATTGAATATTAGTCCTCAACCAACCAATCACTATAGAGCGGGTAAACAGATAGTCCAGTCCTATAGACTATCTATGGCCATTTTGAAAGGCAGCCGGTTCTACTGAAGCCTCTTACTTGGCCATCCATATAAGTTTGCTCCACCAAGCAGATAGGCCTCAGGTATTTCTTGACTTGATTTTAATTTTTAACAAATAACAATATTTTTGACGGTACGGTTGATAGTAATGCTCTCCCTCTCTTTTTGGTGCAGTGAGAAAATGCCCCCTGATTTGTTTTGATTTCCCTTGCCTTGCCTATTCAGACACAGCGAGTATTTCAAGCTGGTATCTAAATCTCTTCCCACGTCTTCTGAATACTTTTTTTCTATCAATAAAAAACACAGATGAGAAACTGTCGTTTCAAGAAAAGATGCCTTATTTGTTATTGATTTGTTTGAATTCAGTTGACTTCTGCACAAGAAACTACGGATCAAATTGGTATGCCACGAAAAGCAGTTGAATTGACTCGAAAAGACTAGAAAAACAACATTATAATTAGAGAGACAGAGAAGAGTTAGACGTGGGTGTGAAGTTGGTGTGATTTTTGGAACAAAAACAACAAAAGTCTTGCTATGATAACCATAACAGAAGAGTGTTGGCTATAGTTCAGTACATTCCTACTGTTAAGTTGGGATAGACTGACTAAATGGATGATCAAAACAGCCATCACATAATTGTATTCAAATCCATCCATTCTGGATGTGGATGTGCAAGACAAAATCACGCTATTCAATTTGTCAAATTAAATCACAATAATGCTGCACTTTGGATTCTGCATTTCAATCTAGAAGAAACACAACAGCTTTGTAAACCCGGTCCTCAAGACGGTAATTCAAACCTGGTAAATCATCACCTTTATAATTCCCACATAGCCTGTATCCGTGTGATTCATAACCCTACTCAACAAGCAGAGGCCCAGAAAACAATAAGGAATCCTCTGAAACAGAGGAACTCAACCACAACCATAAAACCACATGAAGAATGGTCCATCACTTTCAAGGCTTCATTTCCTTAATGACGGAGTCAGGGAGAGGTTGAAGGAGAAGATGAGAAAGTGTTGCTGTAGAGACAGATTGAGTTGCGTGATTTTCCACAGGCGCCGAAGAGACACATCAGCTGGGGAAGACGGTAATGAGGAGGAGGAAACGGGAGTGAAAGAAATAAAGAAAAGATGAGAAGGAAGAGATGTATTGAGAAGAGTGAATAATAAGGAAGAATATGGAACAAAGCCCAAAGATCGAGAGGGAAGACATTAGACAAAGAATGAGAAAGAGCAATTGTGAAAGAGAGAGAGAGGGAAAGAGAGAAGGGGGGGGGAGAGACAAGGATAGAGATAGAGAAGGATTCAAAGACCAATATTTAGAGGACCAATAACTAGATTGTAAGTGTGTTTGTGTGTGAGAGGGGAAGACAAAGAGAGAGAGAGAGAGAGAGAGAGAGAGAGAGAGAGAGAGAGAGAGAGAGAGAGAGAGAGAGAGACTGCTGAGATGAGGAGTTAATGCAGTAGATGGAAATGGACCATTACGAAATTGCCTCAATGGTTCTCAATAAAACTATAGCAAGTGCTAGGAAATCTACCAACGATCATTGGGGCCAACGTTAAACCACAGACGCAGAGGTTCCATTCTAGGAAATGAGTCTCCTATCTCTAACAGCACACACCCAAACCCGCACACTCACAGGCAAATCGCATCACCACACACACACACACACACACACACACACACACACACACACACACACACACACACACACACACACACATCCAATCTGCACCCACACAAACACAGTGTCATTACCTTTTTATTTAAAGCTGAGTCATTAAAGTTTGTACCACGCACTGATGACGACAGAAGTGTACCTTTCCCAGACAACACCTCTCGGTGGAGGCCATTGCCGTTCGTCCATTAGTCTGAGAGCGTCGGCCCCGTCAACAACAGCGCCGCGCTCCAGCTCCATCTCACCGTACGGCGTGTAATCTAAGGTACACAGTGCCGCCATAAAGCACCACATTATTAACCTTTATGCAGAATCAGCCTTTTGCTCCGCTTCATTACGCCAGGAAATTGTAATTACAATTCTTACTCGATTGTCTTCCGCAGGTCTCTACCGAGAAAAATCCATATCTTTGGCCCCTCGCTCGATAAACTCTCAGGGAATGTGTGATTTGAATTCATTATGCATTCATCATATGCATAGAACCTTGAAAAAGGCGAATCATCTCCTGGGCCTACAGCTGTATTCATAGAAAAATAATACCGTTGTCAAGTCTCCGGAATTTGTCATTTAAAGTCCTAATGCCCTCAAGAGAAAGTTGTTTTACTGCAGTGGGACTCTATATGTTACATATCCTCTGGCTTTTTGCGGCATCGAGATCCGGGGGGGGGAGGGACTGGGATTCAGCAGATGGCATTATCAATAGTTAATTTCAAAGCCAAACACTGGGAAGAAAAAACAAGTGCACAAGACCACTCGGCCACTCAACCATCAAAAGAAACGACGCCCCAATTAATATGCTGAAATAACACTAGAGGTGTGGAGACATAAAAGTGTTTCAGACACACCGGCGCACACACACAGGACATCCAAGCGACCCCCACACACACACACACACACACACACACACACACACACACACACACACACACACACACAACACACACACACACACACACACACACACACACACACACACACACACACACACAGGAATGGTGTGGAGCACTTTTTGCAAGTGAGTATCAATGTCTGAATATGTTGGATTTTACTTTGATAATAAAGAAAGCCTGTAGGTTTGTGCTATTCCTAATTGGTTTCAGTGGAGGCTGGAGGGATGGGGACTTGCAGTTCCAGTCATACATAAAATCAGTTTGGTTAACAATCTAAATCACACACTTTGATAGATCCCTAGATGACTGGGAGCGATTTAGCTCATTGTATAATGCAGACCTCATATGAGAGTCGAAAGGAAGTCCTAATGGAATTATTCTCAGTTCCAGCAGTTCCTATTACGATTCAGCAGAACCTCGGGTGGGAGACGGCACAGAGCCTGGGCTGGGAACCAACCACTCAAAGGGGTGGAGGTACGCCTTGTTTCCTGTTTCATTGCAGAGATCTTCGACCAAAGAGAAATGCATTAGCATGAGTGGAGGAAGCTTCCAGAAGGGGGTTTTAAGTGTATGTCTACAGTTGCCAACACAGTGTTGATTTGAAACCTTAACAACCTTTTAAGTACGTTTGAAAACGTTGCCCGGACAGGATGTTTTAGCTTGTCATCATGCTGGGAAAAGTTTAGCACTGGCTCAGTGTGTGTAGAAAAAAATCAATGATTGGTTGAAACAAATATGAACCTAAAGAAAGGGAAACACCCTGTTCGCCCGGATTTGAGCTCGGCAGACTTTAAATTATGAATCTACGAGACTATAACAAAATAAACCACAGTGGAACCAAAGTTCTACAGATATTTCTCAGACTATTCAGGTTCAAATATATTTTCATGCTCTCCTTAATGAACACTCAAACCTGCAAACAATGAACTCTGTCACCTTGGATGTGCACACACACACACACACACACACACACACACACACACACACACACACACACACACACACACACACACACACACACACACACACACACACACACACACACACACACCCATGTCCTAAAACGTACACACACAGACTCACTTACAACTTCACACGAACGAAACACACACACACACCCACGGTGATCAGGCTTGCAGGGTTTGTCATGGCAGCAGTAAACAGGGTGTTGTTGAACTTGGCTGTGCCCCACTTATGGCGTGTCTCCGTGTCAGCAGAAAATTCATAGAGCAGACACATAACTAACATGGCCGCCTCAGCACGAGGTCACCATCCGACACCCGTCTGCGTCTCCTCCTCGCGGCATTTTCATGATTTGGGAACACAGCCCAAAGAGAAACAGTGTCATGTCACACCCCTAGAGCTCCATCCCTTGAAGCGTGGCGATGCTGCTTTCAGAGGCCAACTCTGTACCAGGCCTCACACCCAGCTATCACCCATTACCGCGAGACCAGAGATTCAAAACATGAGCCGCTGCATTCTGGGAGAGCAATACGGGTTTCAAGGGCTTGAATAGCAAATGATCGATCTTCCAAAGGCTCTGGCTTCTCGCCTCCTTGCCATGTCAGTTGGGGTGAGTGCTAAGTGGGTCATCACTTTCCCTGGCAAGTGTTGACTGTCATGAATAATGGAAAAGACACGTGGAACGGGAGCAGACAGGGGGACACTGGCAAGTGTTGATGACATCTGCTAGATTAGTTTAGGCTTCTGATACTGCTGAGAGGAAGAGAAAACAGGCAAGGCCTGAGGAAGTGAATGGATACTGTTTCTCAAAGAAAATATGGGAAAATCTGACGTGTGGGCAAATGCTGAAAAAAAACGAGGAGTATGTCTTAAATCTCGGAATAAGTTATGCTAAACCATTCGTCGTGAAGCATAACATCGATTTGTGGAATATTGAGGGTATATTGTGCAAAAGAAGAAGAAAATGATGGTGCTTATGAAGCCATGATGCTGAGCCCCATTTTCCTGTCTCAGTTCAAGTCCTATTTTGCTATTTACCCCTTTTACTTTTATGATGCTTCAAAGGCCATACTCCACATTCAACTGCGATCAACAGTGCTGGACGCTGTCTGTTAATTGCTATTGGCATAGTTGCCGCAACGTTTCCCAGTCTGAACTCTAAACTCTCTGGGGGCAGGAGTGTGCAGGGATAACTGGACTAAATCATAGGGCAAGCAGAACCTTCAAAGTTCTTTGAGGCTGAAGCGTGTATAGAGAAACCTCATTTTGGAAAAGTTCAACAAGAAAACCTGAGTACCACGGCCTAGAAAGAGACACCAAGTGGGAGTGAGAGAATGAGCAGAACTGTCGTGACAACACATGATTAGACTGTAAGACGCCAGAAATAGGCCGGCGGGGAGACGCGTGGCAGGACAGAGGAGATGAATAAAGAACAACAAAAGGAATGAAACCAACTTAAATAGGGAACGAAAGGGAGCGGGAGAGAGGGAGAGAGACAGAGAGAGAGACAGAGAGACAGATTAGAGAGAGAGAGAGAGAGAGAGAGAGAGAGAGAGAGAGAGAGAGAGAGAGAGAGAGAGAGAGAGAGAGAGAGAGAGAGAGAGAGAGAGAGAGAGAGAGAGAGAGAGAGAGAGAGAGGCGGGTAATGGCATGCAGACAGCTGGATCATGCAGAAGTGGCAGTTACCAGTGCTCTCAGACAGAAATGGCCTGCGAGAGCCAATTAGAGGAGAGGAAACAATAAAGGGTGATGATGGAAGTGCTGTAGTGTCGCTGATGGGGGTAATTAAAGGGGAGGGCGCCTTCAGCCTTTGCTGAGAACCTTGAGTGGAACACACAGCTCTCCTCGGTCTCCACTGGCACATTGCTATTAGAGTCGAGTTATAGTTCAAAAAGTCCATTCCAATCGCTCACAGATACGCAAGTGAGACGTTAACTCTCAAATCCCATCATTCCTCATCTGTTTCCTATTCTTTCACTCTTGAGACCTGCTTCTGGATATTCCCTACTTTTTTTACTTTTTTTATTTTTGAAGAGAAGTTACGACTTAGAACACTGACTACCCATGATAAATTCTTTCTCATTTCGTTTTTGGGCAACCTATCCCGTGGACAGTTGACAGCTCCCTCTTTATTTCCGTCATGCTCTCTGCTGGATCCACAAAACACCTGTTTCAGTCCCTCGATGGGCTGAATGGTTTTATAATGGGGCCCTCTATTATGTTTATACCTACAAAAGAGAGAAAGAAATGATGATGGGTTTCATACAGAATTTAGAATGAGAACCATGTATTTCTGGTACATATTTTACAAAAAGACGACAGGACTAAAAGGGAATTGAGTGGAAGCTTTCCAGATGCTTTGTATAGTTTTGATTCCCTACGGGTACATTTTGTTTTGTTTCATTTAATTAAAAATATGTTTTTTTCAAAGGCCATGTTTTTAGTTACCTTTGCTTGTTAGATTTTGTGCAAATGGATAAAACCCATTCACACAAACATTATCAAAAAAAAGTTGTTATAAATTACATCGTAGAAGGCAGATACATGTAGATTACAAAATATTGTAGAAAAATAAATAAACAATACTGTGTAGGCCTACCGATAATACGTAGCCGTATGTTTCAGCATTAGCTGAACAGTGTACTAACGACAAGAAGTAATGATAGTTGGCGAAGTGATACGCTTCTATCACCCTTACTTATTTCCCCAACCGAAAAACCGTGACTAATAACACCAGGAAGATTGGTCCCCATTCTGCAACCCAGCCTTTAGGAACAGGAGGGTTTAAAAGAGATGATATCTTCTATCTAATCCACTGGATGTGCAGTGCTTAGTGCTACAAGGGAGGAAGGTGAACAGATAAGATACGGTCTCAACAGTCTAAGGACCTCTACGTTTCAGTTTGGCTAAAGCCGAGCTGTTTGAGTTCATCATTCCCCTTTGCGGTGGAGCTCTTTCATGGAACCCAGAGAGAACCCTGATTCTGATGTAGACCTACACACAACGATCTGTGGTGAGTGAGAAACTTATCAATGAAGATTGTAAAGAGTGAAGAAAGTGTTTATTACTCGTTTTTGGGGGGCCCATTTGCAAAGCATAACGCTAACTATTTTGGCCATGTATGCTCGGTTTTATGTGGGTTTTATTTGTTTACAAAACAAACTAAACCTACTAAGCCAATGACACTGAAAAATCAAATTAAAGTGAAGCCATAACCTCCTCAGTGAGGAAACACACACCACGGGGTGGAAGAGGTTTTCTCGTCCATTACATCCTGGTTGATGCTGTGTTTACACTTGGTCTGATTGGCTGTCTCCTGCGGGGCCATGAGCACCGTACCATGGCTGCCAATGCCACTGTCCGCAACTAATGAGCCGCACTGCAATGAAAGTGGGAAGGTATTGATTGACTGGCTGGCCATCTTTCACTGCTGCAACACACACACACACACACATACACACACACTTAACATGTCTGGGCCCAGACCTTAATGGAAGGAGACGTACAGGAATCACTGTTGGCGAGATGGATAGAGAGTGTGTGTGTGTGTGTGTGTGTGTGTGTGTGTGTGTGTGGGTGTGTGTGTGTGTGTGTGTGTGTGTGTGTGTGTTGTCGAAGAGAAAGGCTGGCATTGAGTCGAGCCATTCAAAAGCATATTTAGTCACCCTGCACTACAGGGGTGGAGAGAGAAATCAGGAGGGATGGAGGGAGAAAAGAGGTGATGTGAGCTCCCAGGAAAGGACCTTATACTGTAAATGGTGCATTAAGCTTCTGGGTGTTTGGGTGACATAGATGTGCACTGCACTGCACTGAACTGTCTGGTGATTGTTATTAAGGTTGGGAATGTGTGCTTTCAAGCGAATGACTAGACTGGAAGGTGTGGTGTGTGTGTGGTGTGTGTGTGTGTGTGTGTGTGTGTGTGTGTGTGTGTGTGTGTGTGTGTGTGTGTGTGTGTGTGTGTGTGTGTGTGTGTCAATGGGTTGACAGGTTGTTGAGGCTAAATCAAAGAGTAGGTTTGCTGGATTGAAAGCAAAAATTAATCAGTGGTGCGTCAACATGTCTGCATGAGTGTGTGTGCGTGTCCGGTGAGTGCGTGAGGTGCGTGCTATTTGTCTGTGAATTAAGTGGGCTGATTTAAAAACCCACAAAGATAATACAAACATTCCTATGAGTGGCAAACTTTCCAAATAAATATTCAAAAACTATTAAGTTAAGGAGCCAGACAGCCAATGAAGAGGGTCGTTTGGGGAGCTGAAATAGTCCAGCGCTGCTGGCACACTCATTCCCAATCCCCTATAAAGGCCTACCCCCATTCCAGTGATTTAAATGAGGTTTCCTCTCGGTGAATGTCCTTCTCAATTCCCCCCCAAAAAAATAAAAACAGAAAAGGAAACTAAAAATGACTGACACTGCAAAGCGATGGGGCTGTAGCTACCTCTCAGCCTTCACAATGTTTCTTCTCTGGATCGCAGCCAGCAGGAGATCAGCGAGCAGTGAGTGGTGTACGCCTACGGCAGAGCTAATGGTGTATCTGATGCTCACGTTCTGTTTGATCAGCGAGAATTAACTTGGTGCGGGTATATATATTAATAATATCATTCTGCACAAAGACTCAATTACACATTTAACAAAGTTGCAGATTAAAGTTAAACGGATTGCACTTTTTAAAGTCGATGTTTAATGATGAACCTATGAATAATCATGCGACATGGGCGTTTAGAATGTGTCCGCGATGCCTTATGTTTGTCTAATAATCAACAGTATAATCAACCTGCCGAGGATGTGAAGATAATTTAATTGTAGATTAACGATATAGGCGTCACGTTGCTTTAAAGTCCTTGGAAAACTGCTGAGTAAAACACAGTAGGCAAAGAGAGGCTTCTACCTAAAAATCCTTTAACATTTACCTGGAGGTCTTTTCTAGCTAATTATCCTGACAAAGAAAAAATAAATCTCAATGTCCTTCAATTACCTTAATCATAGACAGTTACCTTAATCTCTTGCTCGGGGCCTGATTAAGGAGACATGTCGCTTAATTTACATCATGAAGTGAATAATGTTGCATTTAAAACCTTTTATATATTCCAAGTCAAACATTTGGCTGTAGTTTATATAACAAACACTCGTTGCAGCACATGTTCATATGAAATATTATGAAAACAGGTGAGGTCAGAGAGAAATTCATTTGAGACACCCGAACTTAAATGACTAGTGTCCAAATCTCCATTCATTCACAACTAATTGAGCGTTTTTCTATGCACGGTAGAACAGTGAATGAATTAAATGAATTCCAAGAACAGCAATAATGGGTTCACAGAAGAATCACACTCACGTCTCCTTCTCTCCTCAGCTTTCCTCACTCTCCTTTTTCTTTCTTTCCTCACCTCTGTTATTTCCCCCAGCCGTGTTTTGAATTAGTCAAACTAGTGCCCTTTAAAGTGCACGATTCAGGACAATGTCCAACACAGTGACGGCTCGTTCATGCCACCACTACAAATCACAGCCGCTTGATTGCCAGCACATTATTAGTTGCCATTTTCTCAATTCTCCCTATATGTAGTTCCCTACTACATAGTTCTCCCTACATAGGATTAGTGAATGAGGGAACAAAGTGAGCCAAATCCAAAAAACAAAGCCTCTGTCTTCTCACTTCCTGTCCCTCCCTCCTCCTCTACATCTATCTAGTCCTCCACCAATCAGACGGCGAACCGCCATCCAGCCAGGGCAGCCAGCAGTCACCCCATCCAGCCAGCCAGTCAGCAAGTCACCCCATCCAGCCAGCCAGCCAGCCGCAAGTCACCCCATCCAGCCAGCCAGCCCAGCCAGCAAGTCCCCCATTTAGCCAGCCAGCAAGCCAGTCATCCCTTATTTCCAGCCAGTCAGCCCAGACCATCCCTTCTATCAAGTCAGCAAGCCAGCCAGCCATCACACCCATCCATCCATCCAGCCAGCCATCCAGCCCATCCATCCATCCAGCCAGCCCATCCAGGCCCTCGCTCTGCCTGCCAAGTGCTTGATCAAAGCCGACAGCACCGCAACGGCTCAGCGCTCCGGGCCCCCCCCCCCCCCCCCCCCCCCCCGCAGCAGGACGGATGGATGGGTGTGGGTGGTGGGGTTCGGGTGGTGAAATCGAAACAAATGGCATCATCTGGTCCTGCTGGCACGACACTGCCCGGGCCGGGGCGCCTCACACCGACACAGATGAACCAGCGCTTCTGGAGGGGACGGGGAGGTCCGGACACAGGGGTGAGGCGGTGAGGGGGTGAGGGGGTGAGGGCGTGAGGCAGGGCTCATGGATTGAGCCCTACTCTCAGCTCGCTTTGGCTTGTCGCCGTCTCGTTTTCGGTTGAGTTTCTTTTCTACCGCAGGAAAGGGGAATGAATAATAGCACACGGTACCACTACAGGGACAAAAGGGAAGTAAGTCGATTATCCCTTTTTGTGTGGCTTCCCATAAGAGGATTCACAAACAAAGCAAGGATGGATGACTACAGTTCTGCTTACAGCGGTGGGTGTCCGTATGATAATGAACACGCGCAGGATACTGATGAATGCTACGGCCAATGACTCATTTTGTGGAAAGAAAGGCTGCGTTTGAATCTAACCTGACCTGCAGGTTCCCATGATGAAGTGGATATTTATAGGTAAGTACTGTACGGTTGAGGCTCAAAGTGGATGGCGGCATAATGCCTAGCCTAACACATTTTCATCTCCCAATCGAAAGAGTCAGAGTTCAATCCCCTGGAGTCTGCTTAAAGATACACATTCAAGCATCAGTTGTACTGAACCATACCAAACAAAAAGTATCCCAACAGGAGCCCCGGCTGGCTGAGGTTAACTCTTAAATAAGGGCTAATTCATACAGGGAGTGTGCATTGTTTCATTAGCAATAAATGAGCGCATTGAACCGTGCTTCGGAGGCAAGGAATTAAGCTAAGCGTTAATAGCACCAGGGCATCACCCTATCGACACCCGGAACACAATAGGCCCAATTAACTCCCTCTCCCTTCCCCCCTGCACCCGTTCACCCCGGGGGGAACCAGTTAAGGACACACGCATATTCTGGTTCACACCGACCACATCACACAGGGGGGAGATGCAGATGTGGGGAGGAACGTAAGACCGTCTGACCACCACCACTCGATCGATATGAAGAAGCCCAAATGGACCCTGGTTGCAATTAAAACTTTCCAGCTTCCTGTGGAACTACTTGTGCTTTTGTCTCCCCCCCCCCCCCCCCAGGATTTGTTTGTGCGACATCAGAAAAGGACTGAGGGGCAATAGCCGCGTTTACATGGACACATCTATGCCGTATAGATTTCTATGCGGCATAGATCTGCCATGTAAACGCGGCTACTGAGGAGGAGACCTCCTCCCTTGGAGGGCTGAGGAGGTGAATGACTAAGAGGTGAATGACTAAGAGGTGAACTCTCTGCGTCCATTCATCTCCAAGCAGCCCGAGCATTCAAGAAGGAAAAAATAAGCAAAGCTTTTCAAGACGGTAGGTATTTATCACCAGACCTCTCTATTAAAAAGAGACGGGGAGTGTTTGGAGGGCGGCCAGCCCCGCTGGAAGACGGATCCAAAGAGAACATCCAGCAAACAGCATATGTGTCCAATTGTGTTGTTCAAGCATAATTAAACCCGACCAGCGTCTGACAGGCTCTTCGGACAAATTCGATTTTGTGCTTTTCCAATCACCACTTTGTTCATAACTGGCATCTGGGTGATGACAACCACACAAGGATTTCAATATCACCGATGTTCAAGGCCAAATTTGCTGCATGTGTCCAGCCATTAGTGCCCTACATAATTAAACACCAAGATAAGGAGAAGGAACAAGCGAGTTAGAGATCACGTTGTTTTCTCTCTCTGCCCGCCCATCACTGCATTGACCCCCCCCCCGCCCCCCCCCCCTGCGGAGTCATTGCAGTGCGGTACAGTTAATAACGAGGCTTACAGGAAATGCTTGTATGCATTTCAATGCATAGGAATCCTCCTGGGCATTTAATGGTCCGTGGACAGGAGGGGAAGGGCAGAACATCGCTGCGTTATTCATGATATCCTGCAGTGTGATTGGCTCAGCAGAGCCGTATTCAAAACAGGCAGGCAGGGTAGCTTGGGTTAGATTTGAGTTTGCAGCTCGACGCTTTTTGTGAGTTACATCAGAAAGGACTGCAACCTCTCTGAATATGGAACTACAACATTTTGATTTACAAACAGCAGGAAAATAAATTTTACCCAATACTTTCTGCACATGAACATCTGGTTACAATTTTAAACAAATATATCCAGGGACCCATTAACTTGTTATAAAAATTTTATTCAGAATAAAACAATGTAGCCATATTACACGTAGTGTGGTGAATCTATTCTACATACCTCAGGCGAAAACGACACAGTTCTGCAATGGTTCGCTTTTTGTTCAAGATAATAAACGCTACCACATCGACACACTCATCATAAACATCATCGTCGTCGCCTCGTTCCTCTGTCGGAGGAGAAGACATAGTAGTGTTGTTAAACCTCACACGTTTTCTTTTTTTTTTTTTTACAGGATAGCATGTAGCACAACACAACGACACAACAATGTGAGGAATACAGTGCTTAATTTGCCAGTGGAATTAAAAACGCCAAAAATGTGTCACTCCTCACGCGGGATGAAGGGTTGTTAGCTTCAGCAGGCCACCGAACCATTGTGGCGATACAGTAATAACGAACGATGTTGTTGTTGTTGCAGTGTACATCGATACAGTAAGCACGAGCTTGGAATGCTAATGCGAGGGGGGTGTTCTGCGTCTAGCGCTGGTTGGTCAAAGGAAACTATGTCACGGACCACGCAGACAAAACTGTGTCAGTGATTCTGAGGTAGCAAGGCAATCATGGCTTTCGTTCTGATTTTTCAAACATAGACTTTATGTAATTTTATTTTCATATAAAACTGCTCTACATGGTGAGTTAGGGGCCGGTTGAAAACCCTTTTTCAACATTTAAGGTTCAAATTAAATCTATATTCTTCCATAAAACCTCTTCACTTTGTACACATTCCCACTTTAATGTCAGCATCTAAGTCTTCCACACTTGGAATGACAACTGTATAGGCACAGGAGGGGTGCGAGTTCAACAAAATCGCGGTCGCTACGGCGATAGCAACGGTCACACCGAGGAATTAAAGGGGAACTCTGACATCAACATGCGCCACGATCAGCCATCGATACCCAAGTCATAGAAAAATAAAATAGAGAAAACAGTTTGCGGAGCTTCACACAGGGTAAATACATGATTGTAATGAAGGGTTGGTCTCACTCGTCATAAAGAATTGTACTCCCAAACTTGGAACATGAACCTCAACAGTGTGACAGTAATGGGTAAGCGGGGCGGAAAGGGGGGAGGCCAAACACACAGAATTAAAAAGATGGACAATGTAACAATTTGATTCCCAGTGAAAACAAGAAAAAGAAATAAACATATTTTTCTATACAAACCCCAAACCTAGGATATCATCGGAATATGCGTACAAATCCCATAGAAATGTTAGGCCAACTTCAGGTTCACTCCACAGTTTTATCAAATGTACAAGTATTGCATAGTACACAACAACATAGGGGATAGCAGTTCTCTGGTCCTGTGTGTCTTTGGGTTTCTGGGTGCAGAATCTCTAACTTGGTATTGGTTCTCGGGGCTTGTGGGGGCGGGGCCTGAAGCTCCACCTACTCCTTCAGTACGGAGCCGAGGCGCGGAGATGGAGAGGAGGCCGGCGTGTTCGGGAGAGTTACGGCCTTTTTCCAAAGTCACACTTCAATCGCCTTTCGCCAACACACACAAACACTACACACACGCGTGCGCGCGCACGCACTCACGCACATACTCTCCCCTCTAGGTGGCTGCCCTCACATCACCTGTGAATCACAAAGAGAATGGGAGATATTGGATCAGCAGCCTGCACAATGGAGCTGGAAACATATACCTGGATAAAGAGAGCACAGCTCTGCATGCTCATACTGGGCACCTCCGCATGCACCCACCCACCTCATCTAGAGCAGGTTTCTTCATGAGTGTGAGCAGGTGTTTGTGTATGTGTGTGCGGGGATGTGTTGGCACAATTGCTTGAAATGCATTTTGTGCACACACACACACACACACACACCACACACACACACACACACACACACACCCACACACACACCACAACACACACACACACACCACAACACACACCACACACACACACACACACACACACCACACACGCAATTTGGTTCCCAAAAAAACCTCAAACTCAATATAACACTGGCTGGCAGGCGGTCCATTTTGACCAAGGTGTTACAAGGACAATTTACTAGAGGATGGCACTTTTGAACTTGGAGTAGAAAACACAGAGCGAAAGAGGACAGATCAATTAAACTTAAGACGAAACTACATCCGTTTTTATACTTTTTTTAACTTGTGTTTTTTAGAAGCAGTTATTTTGCCTTTTCGGGAAACCCCCCCCCCCCCCCCCCCCCAAAAAATAAATATTATTTGAAGGCTTGCTGAGTTGCCTTGGGTACAGGGCGTCTGTTCGAGCCCCTTTGGCAGAGCGCTGTTGAGATAAAGAGGCAGGTGGGAGCGGAGGATTCAGGCCTGGTTCTACTGGAAGGTTTCTGGCCCCAGCCCGCTCTCCACCACCAGGCAGAATATGAATATGAACCGGTCAGATAAGGACCAGGGAGGGTTACACAAAGTTTGCAATAACTCTCCTGGAACTGATGTGCAAAGGATGAAGAGGAGGGAAGAGTGAGGAGGAGGTGGACAAATTGTCGGGGGGAAAACTATAAAAACAGACCGGCGAAGAGAGTGGCACAGAATGAACAATAAATTCGAGCAAATATGTGAACCAAAAAAAAAGAAAAAGAGGCAAAGAATAGTTATTATTGGTGGGTTGTGGGGACCTCATTTTAAACAGAGAGGGCTGAGTGGAAGGAGGGCTCAGACGGTGCACAAAACAATTACGGTGGCATTAAAGGTGGCAAAAAAAACAACAACAGCGTGCCGGCTCTGCACCACTCCGTGACCCCTGACCCCTCAGACGGTGCCGGGGGAGATGAAACATAATGGTGGTCCCTAGGGATCCATTAGCCATCTCCTTCTCACAAGGCAACAACAGCACAGGAGGGGCTGCTGCTATTAACTGTGGCTTTCCTTTCTGACAGCAGCAGTGGTTAGCCTCTTGGGGGGTGGCACGTGAGCTGCTGGATATCCATTTGTATCCACTATTAAGTATCATTAGAGATATTTCCTCATTCAAATCAAACTGAAAGTAAAGAAAAAAATGTTTTTGGGCGGAAATGCAAGCAGCAAATTGGGCCCGTGTCTATAGTTACAAGATCGTTTTTTTCTGTTAGTTAAGTTTATGAGTATTATTGGTAAGCGAAAGGGTGTGTTCTTGGAATTTGCCTGACATGGGCATTTATGAACTGAGGAACACCTTGCTGCCATCCAAAGAGTTTGAGGATGTCGATAAACCTTTACGAAATGAAAACGTCACCGGACAGCTGACCTGCCTCCGTTGACCTGCGCCAACCGCCCACTCAAATCATCTTGTTCCGTCTAAGGTCAATTTGTTCTCCATTAATCAGCGAGTTGACCGTGGTGGCGAGGTCGTAGCGTCCGCGAAGTGAAACAGAACGAAAGGCGTCTCTGGTACTTTTGCGAGGGTCAAATGGAGGTTCATCAGCAGAAAGATGACGATATAAAAAAATTTAATCTAAGAAGTGATTTTGTCAGGTATACGTTGCTCCAGCTTTTGAGGTGCCGTTTTGACATTTTGTTGAAACCCCCACTGTGCCCCAAACTTTAACACTTAAGCCATCACTTTTGTTCAAACGTACAAAAGTTCGGCATCAGTTGTGTTATTTGAGTTTCTAGCGCTCAGAACCCACCCACCCACCCACGACACGATGAACCCGGGCATCCTTTCTCGCTCTAACACGATTGGGGGGCTGTGGAGAAATATGAGAGAAAATCACATTTTGAACAAAAGTGATGGCTGCAGTGAAAAAGTTACGTTGTGCCGGTTTAACGTTGGTTTGAAAACTTGGAAATAAATATGTCAAGGGACTTCAAGAATGAATAATATTTTTCTGCTATGGAATAAAATCACAATATTAGCTCTAAAATGCTGCTCGACCTGAACCATGACAAACCACTGAACGCAGATAGTTTTGGTTAAGAAATGGATCACATTGGAACATTCCTCTTTTCTCTTCTCTTCAAGTGCAGCATGCATGGAGGTCCCTTCGCCTTGCCGAAGGGACCTCCGTATTCAACAATTTTTCTCCTCTCTTCGTGTTCGGTTTTTCTCTCGGTTTGACGGTAGGGTTGAGTCTGAGACCCCGACCTCTGGACCTCTGGATTCGTCGCTGAGGTAACTTTGAGTGAACGGCGACCATGGTGCTCACAATGCCCTCACACGGTGGCTGCCGCGGCAGTGAAGGGGACGGTGACCATGAAAGCAAACTTTTCTGTACTTTCCCAAAATGGTGGGTTGTACCGGAACACGGCGGAGAAAGACTGTGATCTCACCTGTGGTCTGGAGGAGGCTTGAGGCTGGAAAACAGCAGACAACAAAAAACATATTACCATTTCAGGGATTAAAAGACAAATATATTTTTGTCCACCTGATAACGCATCCCACTAGCCCACGCACGCACGCACACACATTACACTATTGATACTCAGTCCTAACGCTGGGTTGTTAGACAGCAGCAGGCACGAGATGATCGATTTTTGACTAAATCCCCGACTTATTGCAACCCAAAATTTAGTGAGGCGGTGTGAAAGGCGGTCTTATACCAGAAATATGTATTTTAATACACAGCCTTTGGGATGTCGTGCTCGGCTGCCTATGAGAACGATTAAAAAAAAAAAACGCTTTTCTTTTTTAACCACATTATGAAGAGGCAGGGACACGACTCCCATGGTGACGGTGGCAACGCAGTGGCTGCCTTCTGATTGGCCGACGGCGGCATTCATGTTTATGTTTGCATCTGTCAGTGGAGCCGGTTACAATGACGCAATCGCTGTTGTCATGGAAATCTCACCAAAAACTAGCTTCAGTGGTTTGTATGAGCATATCAATATCTATAAATAATACAATTTCTGAAGAAAGGCACACAAACACACACTTTTCACAAAGTTAAAACCTGAACAAGGACGGTGCGTGTATGTGTGTGTGCGTTTGTGGGTGGTAATAAAGAGAGTAGGGAAGGTGCTAGTGCGATGCTGGGACAGCTATGGGCCAGTGGATATTAAATGGATACTTCAATGATAGACTTGACCACTGATGGATTACTACAGCGTTTCATCAGCCCCCCCGGTCTCCTCTCCCTCTGACCTTGTTTATTCATTATGGTAATATTGGTCTGGTCACGTCTACCTTGTAGACAAACCTTAAGTAGTTAAACCAGAATAAATTAACAAAAGTGCGCCTTAGAGGAAAATGATTATTTCTTGGCCAGATTCCTTTTAGAGAAATAGAGCTGTAACTTTTAGTCAGATTTGGCCAATTGGTTGCCGGGTATTCATCAGTAAACAACAGACATTACCTTACCTACTGCCGAGACCGATGGCTTAACCATATATCTTATCTCTGCTAAGGGGCTAATGCAAAGTATGCTAACAAAAGTAAAGTCGGTTGTGGAACTGCTGTTTAAGAGGAACATAAACTTACGACTGCATGCAGGGAAGCTGTTGTTTATCTGCTCCATCACTTCTGCAAGGTCAGAGCTGCTGTCCTGGGGGTCTAGAAGCTCTTCTGCACACACACACACACACACACACACACACACACACACACACACACACACACACACACACACACACACACACACACACACACACACACACACACACACACACACACACAACACACCATCTACAGACAATGTCTTCTGATCATCAGGTGGCCCCTGGTTGGTCGAGCAACAGGAATGGACTACCACTTGTATGTGAATCAGAACTAGAGGCAGATTGGTTTTGGAGAACTCATACAAAGCACGTTTGTGTTGATGGCAAGAAAAGGAAAAGCTGCTACTGTAATGCGGCCAAGCAATCTGAGAATGGAAACTGGGTTAAATTCCCAAACAATTTATAATTGTTCACGCTCATACGTACAATGGACGATTATTGTATCAGTAATCGTCCATGTAGCAGTTATTTCTGCTAGAGGTGGTTACTTTGCTCTGCTGCTGAAATACTTCATCATCATGAATCATTTGTAATCAACTGCTTTAATATATTGTACATAAATCATATTGAGATATGATTGCGTGTTTTTCCGACCAGATAATGACCACTGAAGGCGATATTAGTATTCATTACACATTTGAAGGCTTTGGCGAAGGCTGGATTAATGTAAAATCATTAAATCTTATAATAACACATAAAAGCATAATAGGTGGGAGGAATGCATGTTCTAGGGCAGTGTTTGTTTACAAGCAGAAGGGCGGTTCAAGGCGTGGCAAAACAATATTTGCCTGGGACTGCAGCAATATGTGTGAATCTGCTTACCTGAGTTTTCATTAAGTTGTCCTCGGTCCTGTACACTGGGAGAAGAGACCCCATTCACCCTCGAGTCTCCCTCGGGCTGAGAGAGAGAGAGAGAGAGAGAGAGAAGAGAGGAGAGGAGAGAGAGAGAGAGAGAGAGAGAGAGAGAGAGAGAGAGAGAAGAGGAGAGAGAGAGAGAGAGAGAGAGAGAGAGAGAGAGAGAGAGAGAGAGAGAGAGAGATTTTCGGTTTAGAGTTTGTTTCTTGTTTTACAATCCAATAAAAGGTGAACAAATACGTTATTGTCATTTCCTTGACGCTCTTGTCAAGGAAATGAAACAGGATTAAGTGAAACCCTGACTCTTATGCGTCCGACTCAAAGTATCTATTGGGAGGACAAAATCATACTGTCGTTATTTGAGGTGGACTTCTTAAATAAACACACGCAAGAGGCATCCGACAAACACCGAATACGTCATGTCAGAAAAATTATAAATCAATAAGGTGGTTGATCTGACTGTCTCTTTAACACCGTATGCCCCATCAACCTATGGAACCAGTGTTTCCCACACATTGACGAGACTAATGGCACACCACCATAGTCTAATTTCGGCCATGATGTTTGGGTTAATCACAGATGCCTGTATTAAGGGCAGCTGTGGCTGGTTCAGACTACACGGTTTCAGCCTGATTATGCCCCGGGTCGTTCGAAAAAACCCATGACGAGAAGTTTGGCATGCCAGAAATTTGGGGGAATCGCAATGTCGTATCCATTGTTAACGTGGAGGGAACCCCGGCACCTGTTGTGCAAGGGAATCCCGCGAACAGCTGGAGCTCACAGGCAGTGTTTACTAACTAGTAAAGAACTAACTATTAAAGTCAAGACTAGTAGAGATGCGCGGTTGGCGGTCATACCCGCGGACACTGTGGATCATCCACGGGTTGGATGGATTGCTTGAAAAGACGTAATAGCCTACTGGGAAGAATTGCAGGCGGGTTGCGGTTGAAATAATTAAATAAATAATACGTAGGTTAACGTATTGACAAGACAAACTGCAAACGGACAAATTTGACCTATATTTTTATATAATCTCCCTGCCTCTGAAATGCGCGAACATCTCCGCCCAGCGCTCGTCCACCTGTTTTCCATAAGCATTCCACTGTGTGCTGTGTGGCACCACGCTGGCATTCCCTGCAATACTCTCATGTCAAGGCCTTCAGCAGACTGAGGGAAACCAAATCAATTCTCTCTCTCTCTCTCTCTCTCTCTCTCTCTCTCTCTCTCTCTCTCTCTCTCTCTCTCTCTCTCTCCTCTCTCTCTCTCTCTCTCTCTCTCTCTCTCTCTCTCTCTCTCTCTCTCTCTCTCCCTCCCTCCCTCCTCCCTCCCTCCCTCTCTCCCTCCTCCTCCTCCATGCCCCTCTTCGCTCCCTCGACTCCCTTGTTAAAAAGAAACTATTTCAATGGCTCCATCCATCCATCTGCCTCCTAGTTCTCCAACCCCCCATCTAGTAAAGGCTAAGGCTAACGCGGAGCCATAGTGTCCTCCTCCCCAGTCTCAGAATAGCCCAGGTCAAGGCCTCCAGAACGCCTCTGGGAGTGGGAATTAAATATGTCGCGCTGAACCATAGCACCGCTCTTATTTTGCTGCTTGGTTCGAGAAGAGGCCGGCTCACAGAGAAGTGTCAGTGAGGGTTAGACATAAATGTTGCAGAGCCTGCGGGGACATCCGTGTGGATATATGCGTGTTTACTTTATCCACCCTTTTTCACTCCTTCCTTTACCAATATGCCACACGGAAGAATCAATTGAACGTTAATCATAGTGATAAAAATGACAGATTCTCTCCAGCGCAGAGCCAAAGAGTGTCCCACGGCCTCTGGAAAAGGGGGCCTGTATATATTTCCTTGAAGTTAAAAAACTAGACATGCTGTCGGCCCAGCACTCTCATCGACACTCTCAAACCTGGCCAACTCCCACCCCCCCTTACGCTAAATGCACCTCCAATAACTATCCAGCATCGCCTCCTGATGGAGGAAATCCCAGCGATAGCGGGGAACACACTTCCCTTTCCTCTGAACTTTCTGAGCTAGTCTTGCGACTGGCAGAGGCAGATCACTCGGAACCAAAGCTGAACTGTGACCCGCATGTTAATTAACCCGCTCTTACATAAGGCAGGCGAGGCGAGAACACACTCTGGGACCCCGGCCGGATCTCCCCGGCAACCCAACCCAGCCACCAGCCCTGGGTTTGCTTATTCTGATTGGCTGTCCCGAGATTTATTCGGCGTTGAGGGCAATGCGCTCTGAGCGGCCATAGAGAACGATTAGGGTGTAAACACGTCCAGGGGAGGGGGAGAAGGGGCCGCCGGATAGATTGGATCCGACGTGATTAGGAGCTAATCTGAGTTTAGTGTTTCGTTATACGAGGGTAATTCAATTAAGGGATGTGAATGCAAAGGGTGAAAAATTACCTTTTGTGTTGGTGACTGCACACATACGTACACCTTCTACATATTGAGCGGTTATTGATCTGTAATTCATTCATCATTTAATATCTAATGGGTCTCGCGTGGCGGTGTGTATTTCTGTGCTGACGTTGTTTCGTTTTAAGGAGCATAGGGTTTCATTTCCTGATCCCATTTTTTGATTCCAACGTACCCTTTCTGTCTCTCTCCTTCCCGTTTCCAACACGACTCCGGGGCCACTAAATCTTGAAGCTCATTCCAGATCACATTTAATAATCTATTCCTATAACCCAAATCAACGGTATATTTGCACAGCTCATGAATAAAACTCTGTCCATGGAGGTTTCAAATACAAATCAAATGACTCATAACTCCTCAAACCTTATAGGGAGGGAAATGATGTGTGCACACTCCTGGTGTCAAGAAGGGAATGCCATGGCATTATAAAAGCCGGCATAATAAACGCAAGAAACCTAAGCAGTGTTTCTCTCCCTCTGCCCGCAGGCGAGGGAACGGGCGCTACTGCTGCAGTGGTGGTGTAACTGGTTCAGATACTGGTGCAGTGGTGGTGTAACTGGTTCAGATACTGGTGCAGTAGTAGTGTAACTGGTTCAGATACTGCTGCAGTAGTGGTGTAACTGGTTCAGATACTGGTGCAGTAGTGGTGTAACTGGTTCAGATACTGGTGCAGTGGTGGTGTAACTGGTTCAGATACTGGTGCAGTAGTGGTGTTAACTGGTTCAGATACTGGTGCAGTAGTGGTGTAACTGGTTCAGATACTGGTGCAGTAGTGGTGTAACTGGTTCAGATACTGGTGCAGTAGTGGTGTAACTGGTTCAGATACTGCTGCAGTAGTGGTGTAACTGGTTCAGATACTGGTGCAGTACTGGTGTAACTGGTTCAGATACTGGTGCAGTAGTGGTGTAACTGGTTCAGATACTGGTGCAGTAGTGGTGTAACTGGTTCAGATACTGGTGCAGTAGTGGTGTAACTGGTTCAGATACTGGTGCAGTAGTGGTGTAACTGGTTCAGATACTGGTGCTGTAGTGTCAGTGGGTGGTGGTGCGGTAGTGTCAGTGGTGTGCGGTAGTGTGTGTGTGCAGTGGGTGGTGGGGTAGTGTCAGTGGGTGGTGCGGCAGTGTCAGTGGGTGGTGCGGTAGTGTCAGTGGGTGGTGCGGTAGTGTCAGTGGGTGGTGGTGCGGTAGTGTCAGTGGGTGGTGGTGCGGTAGTGTCAGTGGGTGGTGCTGTAGTGTCAGTGGGTGGTGTGTGCGGTAGTGTCAGTGGGTGGTGGTGCGGTAGTGAGTGGGGTGGTGGTGCGGTAGTGTCAGTGGGTGGTGGTGCGGTAGTGTCAGTGGGTGGTGGTGCGTAGTGTCAGTGGGTGGTGCGTAGTT
>NC_044068.1:13609466-13652881 GCF_902167405.1 Gadus morhua
TGGGTGGTGCGGTAGTGTCAGTGGATGGTGCGGTAGTGTCAGTGGGTGGTGCGGTAGTGTCAGTGGGTGGTGGTGCGGTAGTGTCAGTGGGTGGTGGTGCGGTAATGTCAGTGGGTGCTGCGGTAGTGTCAGTGGGTGGTGCTGTAGTGTCAGTGGGTGGTGCGGTAGTGTCAGTGGGTGGTGGTGCGGTAGTGTCAGTGGGTGGTGCGGTAGTGTCAGTGGGTGGTGCGGTCGTGTCAGCGGGTGTAGTCGTGGTTACCGGGTGGTGCAGCAGCTGTCTCAGGCGGTGCAGCTGGGACTCCAGCTGTTTGTTGTGCTCCTCCAGGATGTGCATGCGGGCCTCCAGCCGGCCCTTGTGCTGACGGAGCAGCTTGGCCTCCGCCAGCAGGTCCGCCTCCCCGGGGGGGCCCGGGGCGGGGGGGCTGTCGGGGTCCCAGTGGCCCCCGGGGGCCGGGCCCCGCTGCCCACCGTGCTGCTCCTTCAGCTGCTCGTACTCTCTCTGCAGGGTCCTGGACGGGGCGGGGCGGGGGGGGGGGGGGGGGGGAGATCGCCAAAGACACACTGAAATCATTCTCATTTCAGCAAGTCAATTTCCAATTATGGGTTGATAGATACATGGACCCAGAAGATGTGATATAATAAACCTGGTTGACACAATCACCCACACAGACTGAGACAAATATACACACTCAGAATAAAAAATTAAGCACTATCCTAGCTTCCTCAGTGGAACACAACACCTCCACAACGCCCGGTGTCCTCATTAAGGTGTCCTCGCCCACAATCAATTTAAAAATAGAGGCATAGACGCACCGTGTGGGGGAGAGAGAGAGAGAGAGAGAGAGAGAGAGAGAGAGAGAGCTAGAGAGAGAGAGAGAGAGAGAGAGAGAGAGAGAGAGAGAGAGAGAGAGAGAGAGAGAGAGACGCACGATACCAGCGGCTGAGCAACAAAGACAGGGAGGTACTTCTAAGCATTTCTTTGCGTTCAAACAGGAGGAGTCCGCATGGGGTCCAGTGAGCGTCTCCGGCCTACCTCTGGTCCTCCTCCAGCCGGGCGATGACGCGCCCCAGCTCCCCCCGCTCCTCCCGCTCCACCGCCTGCAGGATCTGGGCGGGGCTCTGGGGCTGGCTGCTGGGGGAGCCCCCCTCCCCGCCCAGGGTCTGGCAGTACTGCAGGATCAGGGCGTGCTCGTCATCCCTGGGGAGGGCAGGGTGGGGAGGGGGGGAACCAGATAAATAAGTAACGATTCTAAAGAAACAAACATGGCAAAGAATTCCGTCACACAATGTGATGACACGACATGAAACAATGGGCAAAAGAATAAGCATTCTGATCGTTTATTGTTCTCAGGTAGGTGCCAGGAAGGGCCCGGCGGGGGTGAAGCATAATGCTCATCGAGGTAGGCCTACCTGCCTTCAGGTAGGCCTACACTGGGGGAGATCCAACCCGTTGTCTTTGGGCTGTCGACCAATAGAGCCACCACACTATCCACTACAACGGACCGAGCCCCAGGAAGCTTTTACATTCATTATTTGTGGCGGCGAGAAAAGTCAATAGAACAAACGCAAGAGGCAGCCACAGAAACTCTGTGAACAACTAATAAATAAATAGAATAAAGAGTGCATACAACTCAATGACTTCTTTCAAGATGTAGCGGAAGCAGAAGCCATTAGAAAGACGGTATACGTGTCTACACTAGGTCAAGAATCCCGCCCCCGAGAGGAAATCAGGCCTTCGCCAGCATCTACAGTCGATAATGACGACCAGGTGACGGGTCGCCATGGCTATACGTCTCCTCTCAGGAGACATCGGATATCGAACCGTCGTCACAACAACAGCTCTCTTCGCTGTTAATTGATGAACTTGTCCCAAGAGCCCTCCACAAAAGAGAGAGAAGGGGGAGGAGGAGCGCCGGAGTGCAGGATTAGGGGCGAGGAAACGTGGGGGCGGCGACGGCGTTGCGATCCATTAGAGGGATTTGGGTGGTCCAGATGCTGCAGAAGATCTTAAGCTATGGTAAGCCGGCTGCGCCACAGTGACTTCCAGCAGTACTGCGGCGCAGCTGAGATCTGTCAGCCTCGGCTATCTGATAACTGAAGGGGGGGGGGGGGCAGGCTGAGGGTCTGGGTGAAGAACTTGACAGAGTAAAACAGAGGGAGGGAAGAGCGTTTGCCTCAGGTGTGTGTGTGTGTGTGCGTGTGCGTGTGCGTGTGCGTGCGTGTGTGAGAGATCTGGGTGATCTGACAGAGAATGGCAGGAGGTGCAAAAGTAGGCCCGTCAATGTTGTGCATGCACACAAACCCAGACGCACACACGAGCACAGATCTACACGCAGCTGAAAAGCTGAAAGTTTGATGCCAGCCAGCCACAACTTCGGCTTTTCATCACCAAAGAAATGCCCATTCTGTTCTGTTCATGAAACTCATTCTAATTCACCGCAGCCTCTGGCGTCTACTGTTTGATAGAGATGGGGCATATGAGAAAATCACACAAATAAAATGAATGCAATGGACAACAATTTTTTACCTTGATTTGAAACTGTAGAGAAGTCCATTGATTTTAACATTATTTATGGGAACTAGCATGTCAGTTACACATGAACAGGAAACGACCATGTCATTTTATCATGAACAGGAAACAACCATGTCATTTAAACATGAACACGAAACTACCATGTCAATTACACATGAACAAAAAACGACCATGACAATTGCACTTGAACAGGAAACTACCATGACATTTCAACGTCTAGAGTTATAGCATCATCTTGAGATAAACGGAGGAAGTAAAGGACACAATTACACGATCACAACCATCATTTGAATGACAATATTTGGAAGCTTCCGCAGATATCTAGAATTTCCTTCTAGCATAGTGGCGCTACGGTAGCATGAAGCATGTCGATCATGATAAAAAACTTTTTTTTATTCCCTGTAAAGTTTTTTCTTCTTCAACCAAATTTCTGCTGTGGCAATTGTAGCACCTTTCTCCACCTTTTAAGTAAATCGCAAACTTTCCATTGAGTCGATCAATCTTGCCTTTTGTGACTTGCCTGCTAGTCGCCACTGAGCCCACTGGAAAAATGGTAGCACTCACTTCAGACTCAAATAAATGACCATCTCTCCCATTACCATCTGGCCTGGTCACAGGACGTCCCGGGACGATGGGGCAATGGGGCAAAGAGGAGGGTGGAGACCACAGAGGACGGAGGCAGAGGGGACATTCGTCACACACACACATTATGTGTGTGTGTGTGTGTGTGTGTGTGTGTGTGCGTGTGTGTTGGTGTGCTTCCATAGAGACCATAGATGTGTGAAAGAATCCATAAGAAGAAATACGAGAAGCGAAAAGTGTGCGTGGCCGCGACAAAGGCGAGGGAAGGGAAGGCCGGTCTGGGAACGCGTGGGGAAGGAGAGCATGCACCGTGGCTAACTGTGGCGAGGCTATTGGCGTGCTATGGTGTGGAAGAGGCGGACTAGGGCACCGACCAATCAACCAGCAGGTCCCACCTTACACAAAGTGCCATGGTCCGCCCTGGCTGAACCACATGGTCCGTCGCAATGAGCAGGAGGGGGGGAAAGAAAAAAAACTATTGGGGAAAAGAAAAAAGGAGGTTGGGGGAAAATAAAAAGTGAGACAGGCTGCGAACAAGATGAAAGAGAGGCGGATTGAACAGGGAAAGGGGCAGTAGCGTAATCAGAAGCGACTTTCCTGGAGAGAAAGGAGAAATGAGGATTGGATATCTGGTGAGGGCCAGAGGGAGTTGAGGAGTGAAGAATAGTGAAAACTGTTTTATTCCTCTCTTTTATTCTGCAAAGAAGAAAACTGGAGGAGGCTTCACCTCATGACCAGATCCTGTTGGCGGGTTAGCCAGCACCTAAATAGCCCTGCTGTTTTATTAACCATTACTTTTCTTTATTTTATTGCCTGGCAAAAAGTTTCTTCCTTCACTGTAGGCTACTTTAAAGTGGTGGCTGCATAACTCATCTTACT
Organism: Gadus morhua; assembly: GCF_902167405.1. Classification (NCBI taxonomy): domain Eukaryota; kingdom Metazoa; phylum Chordata; class Actinopteri; order Gadiformes; family Gadidae; genus Gadus; species Gadus morhua. The sequence goes on from NC_044068.1 coordinate 13,613,461, forward strand.
GGCGAAAGTGCCCTTAATGGAAAGTGGGGATTGGATAGGTTACTAATGCATGAGCTCTAACACCAAAGGATCACCTTTATCTCTTGGAACATGAAATAAAGGAACTGTGCATTAAGAGCCATTATTTCCTGTTTTTTGGCACATTGCTGCTGGCAGAGAGACTTCTGGACATAACTCTATAGGCACAGTTATGGTTCCACGTCGACGCAACGCAATGACCACGCAGACCCTTTGACGCATTCATGTACCCGTTTTGTTCTGTGCCGGATTTTAGTGAGCGGACCACTCACAGCCCTTGCTGCTTCTATGCAAGGGCGCACGTCAGGCCCTTGCGTAGGACGCAAGGAAGGTCCTTAAGGACGTATTGGGTCTGCAAACCCCTTTCGTTGCGTCGACGTTGACTAATAACTAAGCCTTAACCCTACAGACCAGCATGGCACGTTCATCATCATCTAATGTTCCTGTCATCATTACTCTGGACCAGACAGGAACTTATTCGCAGTTTGGATAACTTTTTTGGGCATCTGGAAAAGCTCGGCTGTTAGATCTTCTGCGAGAAAGTACTGCCCTATTTCTCGTCAGTATATCTAGTGAGGTTTACAGTCGTGATAAATATTGCCCCTAGAAATCCTTCATAAGGGAAGACGTTTTATAGGGAACGCTGAATCAATGTGTACGTTGGGTCGTTCAGAGAGGGAAATGTTTTATTTAGTGTACATAGTGTATGGATTAGGAAAAAGGACCGAATATAAGTTGATCAATACATTTTAGGGAAGGAAAAAATCCTTACAAATAATAAGTAATGGTATTCAATTGCAATGCAACACTGACTTAAATTTCCAATAAATGATACACGATATTTTGACTATGGGTAGTAACAGCAAGAGCAGGTTGGTCTAACATGCAGAGAGCGTTGAACAAAAAACCACCAAAAAAAAAACCTCAAATTGGTATCCTTGATTTTCTCCCCACAGATGATGTCATTTTAAAAGCCCAAAATCCTGAACTTGATGTGACATCCCAAAGCCTATTCAATCGAGCGAATGGTTGAACGCCCGTTTGCAGTTTAATAACGCTCACCTTGCTCACTGGGAGGAAGAGGCAGAGGGAGAAACCTGCTGACTTGGAAGCCCCGGAACATTAAATCTCATTTTAACTCAAAAGTCTGGGCTTAGGGAAGTTTTACAATAGATAACCTGAATCTCTACAGCCGCCTGACCTCAGAAAGGTGGCAGACGTCCCATTAAGGCTATAGGCTCTGATCAAGGTGAAACATTTCCCTGCCTCTGCCATTTTGGAGGGTGTTTTTTATTCAGTGTCAGAAAAATGCAGCTTTGTTGTTTTTCATATACCCCCTGGGACATAATAAATTGCAAAATTTGCCCAAATGAATTGAAAGCTGCACCCCTGCTATGGTGAAACCTGATTAGACTACAATTAGCAGCTGATGAAAGGGGAGGAGGGAGAAGAAAGAGACAGAAGAATGCAGTAGGAGAGGGGAAAGAGAGAGAGGGGGGGGGACATGAAAGAGAAAGTAATGAGAGCAGAGGTAGAGAGAGGACACGACAAATGAAAGAGAGAACTGAAAGGAGGACTGAAAGGAGGCCATCGCAGAGGGATCGGGTGGAAACGGAGAGATTGCCGCTGAAATGAATGAAGGAGAAGAACGAAGGATCCTATGTGATTTCACGGAGCCTTGATCAAATCCCTGCGTTTCTTTTGCCACCCGAAAATATAATAATAAAAGAGTGAATAATAGACGCTATTCATTTCTTCTAATTTGTGTGGCCTTGTCACGTATTTCTTAGCTCCAAGAACTCTACAGAAAATAAACACCCACACTGTATCGGTGCATCTGCAGAACCGGCAAATGAGAGTTTGCAGGCTTAACGGATCAGGAGGCAAAACAACAACATGAAAATCAAACACGCATGTAATTGGCAAAAAAAGAGTGCTCCGAAATAAAGTCTGCCACGATACATCACACGTGTTTCATCATTTCAAGAGGGGGTGGTAACCTCCCTTCGCCTGGTGTGCACGCGTGTCCGCGGGTTGGCGGCGTGCCTCAGACGCCGGTTCAGCAGTACGTTGAATAAGACTACAGACAACAGATCGAACACAGTGACCCAGGCGCAGGGGTGGCCCACTTTGGTTTCAAAAAAATGGCGACAAATATCTATGTGTGCATGCCTGTTAGTGGTATGTTTCCCTAACATACCACTAACACGGAGACAAAGGAGACGTGCTCCTTTGTCCAAACGATGCGTGCTGACATTTGGCGTTCGCCACGACAACTAGAACCCATCTTGGCAAATGTAATGTGTGCGCCGTGTGAAAAGGGACGTTTGGAAGGACGGCCGGCTGGGTTAACGTGCCTTCTTCCTCCTTGTTTCTGTTCTCTCTGCTATCTCGCCCATTAGTCCTCATCAAAGGACCGGCGTGCTCACCTCATTACGGCTCCGTTCTCCTGTATCTGAGCCGGCGTAGCGGGAAAGCTCTCTAAGATAATGGCTCCTCTTTGAGCAACACAAACAAGGAGGGGGGGAGGCGGAGATAATGGGTGACTTAAACAAAAGTTTTGAGGGAATCATACTCTTTGAAACTCACTCCGTCTTGCCGCCTTGCCATCTGCCGGCACATTTTTAGAAGTTTTGTGTTTACAGTTTGATATTAGCCAGGGTATGAAACTATAGCTTTTTATGAGTAAGATCAAACCAAATGGTTGTGTGGGGAAATCAAAAGCAACAGTTTGAATAAGGATAGTCACAGAAACATGTGAACAGAGGTTGTTGGTTTAATTGAGGTCAACATTTTATGATGGCAGGATAGGGTGATGGATTGGTTGTTGACTCTCGGCTGAAAGCTAGGTTAGATCCCCAAGTTACACATCCTCAAACGAGGCTTCACTGTAAGTCACTATGGATCGCTTTCGATGAAGAGTATCGTAAATCTTCTCCAGGCTCTGTAAAGCCAGTTTCAAACACGGGCCACACTCGAACTAAGTGAAAATGATTTCACGTGTGAATGATGAGGATTCACACGTGAAATCATTGACCGGTTCCGCTACAAAAGAAGGCCGACATTTGAAAACAAGCTCCTCCAAATAGAAGATTAGTTTTATATGTCTCCATGTGTTTAAGTCTGCGTGCAAGTGTGTGTGTGTGTGTTTGTGACCTCAAAACGTGCAATCTGTTCCTAAATCTCAAGAACTCATTCTCATGATAGCATCTCAGTTGGGAGAAAAAGACTTACCATGCCCTTGAAGAATGAAGTCGACAAAAGCATGCAGCACCAGCATGCACGCACACGCCCATACATGCACACGCCCCACGCATGCACGCACGCACACTCTACACTTCAGCTCTTGAGCCAATCTCCTCAATGGGTATTTTGAAGATAAGTCTTTGCTATCACAGCTAGTGCATTGTAGTTTGCAAAACCTCTTCATCACCTCTCTCAATTCTTGTCAGGAAATGTTAAAAAAGCCAACTTCTGATGTTGTTTTAGGAGCACCAACAAACAGAGCAAACACAAACAATGCCTGTTCCTACATTTAGAGGCGAGGAAAAAACAACAAAACACCAAAAAGCTTGTCGTTATGACAAGGTTGTATTTAAAAGAGGTGTCACTCACATGCTTCCTGTCGCTGAGCTGTTGTCAGTTGGCAAAGAGCCGTTGGAGCGCTCCATCTGGGCCAATCTGTGAGGAACAGCATCATCATCATCATCATGAACAGAACCACTGGCACCATCATCCTCATCATCATCGTCGTCATGTTTTATCAGATAAGACTAGGCCCGTTATATAGAGCCTGATATGTATTAGACTCCAACGGCGCTGTGTCATAAGCTTGTTAGAATACAATGAGGTGGGAACGTGGCGGCATGGTAATCACTTCATCAATCCATTAGCCTGTGTTTCCAAACTTCATTCTTAAGGTCACCAAACCCATCTCGCCTGAATTGAAATTCTGTTGACAATAAAGTCCTCCGCCCAATTGATGATGATTAAGTGACCAAATACAATGTGGCTTAAGTGTTATTTTAAACTTATTAGATACATGTTTAGGGGTGATAGACATTTTAACTATATATATATATATTATATATATATTATATACATATATATATATGCCAGCCTTATATACATAGATAAAAACATAAAACATACACACGACAAAGATAAAGTGTGTATGAGTGTACCCCAAAAGTATATAAAATGCCGCTCAACCACATCATAGATGATACCCAAACCATCCATTTGAAATGTGTGTACGAGTGTCCCTCCAGGCCCCTCCCCTCGGTGGCCCACAGTGTGGCCCGACATTGGTGGCGGGCGCGGGGTTCAGACATGGATCCAGACAAAGCAGGACTACTAATTAGATTGGCCCCGCAGATCAAAGCCAGTGTTTACTGAGCTCTGTAATAGGCTCGCTGTAGCCGGCTCGCTGGGCAGATTAGGGAACATGATCTTAACAACGAGCCGGACCGCCTTAGCATGCAGCGAGGCTAGTCATGTGCACGTCCTGAAAGACCTGCACTAACCCTTGTTGTATGGAGATGCGGCAGGTCGCAATTTGTGTGTGATTGTTCTGGAGTGGGTGCGTGTGAGCGTGCGCGTGTGCATGCATTTGTTCAAATTGCCCTGTTGATGCGGGTTGGTGTCAAGGAAGGGATCCAGACAGAAGGTTAATGATGTGTTATTACAGGGAGGTTGTAGGCCAGATGCACCGTACAAGGACAGAATGAAGACTACCAAAAGGTTTTCTGCGAGCGCGTACACGGACAAAAAACTGATGCAGCCGTCGGTGACAAATAAGCAAAGCGTGTGACCAGAATGTATGATGGCCCTGAATAGAGCTGGCCATTGGGAAGATCTACAGCCACTTTAATCCCAGCTACCATAGCCAGGAGTCCCCAGCCAAGATGGTGGGCGAGGGCAATATATTAAGAGAGCGGGCTGGCATTGCCGCCGGGCCCTGGCAGCCAGCACGCCTTTTGTGGGAATTATTTTGGTCATGATGTGTGAATCAACCCCCTCCCCCCTAAGTGCTGAAATGTAAATGCTTCTTGACATTGACATATGCCGACGGTTCTTGCGTCGAAAGAATATCTGTGATTGATTCCGTCGCCCTCTAACTTCACAGGCCCGGTGTAAATATTATTCAAACATATTCCCCAAAGACATGATCGTATTTGGCAATTTCTCCACAAGCACCGAAACGTTGTGTGTAATTATCCGATGAATCAATGCCCCGATGATGAACCCTGGTGATGGGACTTACGTTCTCAATCAGGCGAAAAGGAGCGGGCAGTGCTTGTGCTTGAGCGAGCCTTTAAAACAACATCTGCCCCGACACTTAACAAGGCGGCTACCCTGAGGAGGTGAGAGGATGAACGGGTGGTGGTGGTGGTTGGTTGGAACGAGGCCTACCTGCTGGCATACTGCTCTATCCTGGAATGGGTGTCGTCATGAGAGAGCTGCGGTGACTGGGACAGCCTGTGAAAATGACATGGGAGGAAGGGGTGCAATGGATATGTGTGAGCAAATGGCCATGCACGAACAAACACACGGGTGGGCTCGACGTGATCCACGCACGCTATGCGTGGCCCTGTGCAGCATAAGCCCTCTGGAAACAAACAAATGATACACGCAACAATCTGGAGGAGGTGCCTATGGTGGACAACCGTGGAGAACAAAGCAGGGGAGTGATCTAGAGAGCAACTTGGTGGGCTACGTGCTATCCAAACGGGAGCTGGATACTGGTGGTGGTGGTGGTCGTGGTGGTGGGGGGGGGGGGGGGGGTGGGGGGGGGCGGAGAGAAAGAAGCGTTAGTGGTTGCAGAAGAGGATGCTGGGAGGGGTGGTGGGTCGCGCTCTCGGCCGGTCGATCGTGGCAGGCGGGCATGCAGAATTAGACGTGCATGGGCATTGATGATGCGTGCCGTCATGCAATCGGGAACCGGTCGTGTGAGATTGGATGCAGTTTCGGAGGGGGGGGAGGCATCCCCGTCAGGATGGGATTAGGATAGTGTGGGGGGGGGGGGGGTTGGCGGGGGGGGGGAGGGGGTCGGTGTCTGCGACCCCGGTGTCCCACTGGCGATACTCACTCGTACTGCTCCGGACACATGCTGATGAGGGTGACAGGACTGTAAGAGAAGAGATAGGGAGAGGGAGGGAAGGGGAGGTAGGGAGGAAGGGAGGGAGGGGGGGAAAGGTAGCACAGTACATTTTTTATCGGGATCACGAGTGTGCTAGAACAGTGGGGGCATGAGGGGAGAGGACGAGGGCAAGTCACAGTCCCGTCACCGTTCCGCAGACAACACATGGAAAAGGTGGAGTCTGCCGGAGGTATGGTTACCGCAAGTCATACTGAAGAATACATCCACAGAGGGGACCGTCAGTAGGATCTGATCAGAGGGAGTGTGAGTCACCAATAGTTATTTCACACTCCGGTCTGGAGATGACTAGGAGTCGCCCTTTCACACATGCAACACACAACAGGAGACAAGCCACATCAGCCGTGTTCACACATATCAGAGATGCTCTGTATACTTTAGGTGGTGGCCTAGGCAGTGTGTGTAGGAGGTACGCAAATAGTATGCAACAGAAGTCGAAGTGTTTTGTTTACAACACGTTGAAAATGTTGGTGACATCAACACTGCATTTATTGAGACGGATCCGCAATATCAACAGAAGAGTGGAAAGCAGAAAGAGGTTGGAACGCAAAAATACAGGAGAGACGTGTCTCCTGGTTACAGGCCAGTCGCATGATAGAAACGTCATCAACACGTCAGCAACAGGACCTTAGACCTTGGGCCTGGGTGATTCAGACATTTCTGTTCACACATATGTCCCCCACCGGGGATTGCAGAGAGAGGTTTAGACATTCGGTGCATGTGTGAAAGGCCTATAAGTGAGTCACTTATCTGTGACCACTGCTAGCCACACTTGAGGTACACCCCAGCACTCTGCAAACAACCGAGCGGCAGTTCCAACCTCCCGCAGAGGAAAAGGACTCGATCCGTCTTTTACCAAGGAGTTATCAAACAACAAGGGGGCATGAGAACAGACGCTGTATCGGGTAAAAGAGACGGCTGAGGTGTTAGACTTAAAGGTTACTCCAACCAGTGCTTAGAAAACAAAGAAAAACACATCAGTGACGCATGGGTGGTCAGACGAGCGACTGGGGATGGAATTCAAAGTGGTGGAAAGCTTTTACGACTAAATTATTGGTTTTGTTATGAAGCATTGCATATAGCATTGGCTGTTTCCCTTTGATATTCAATGACATTTGATGAGAAGCATTTCTTAATTGGTGAATAGAAGACTAAATATAGGAACAGAAAACTCATTATTTTCCTGAGTGGAGATTTGTGGCGGGGGGGTAGAACAGTTGGAGCCGGTAAGATCATGGCTCAACAATTTGGATGGGGGTCGAGAGATTGGTTGGTCGGCTTCCTCTTCTTCAGTTGTTTCTGTTCTCAGTATGGAGGATTCAGAGAGCTGTGTGTGTGAGAGAGAGCAAGAGAGCAAGAGAGAGAGAGATGGAGCGAGAGAGCAAGAGAGCAAGAGAGCAAGAGAGCAAGAGAGCGAGAGAGAGAGAGAGAGAGAGAGAGAGAGAGAGAGAGAGAGAGAGAGAGAAAGCGAGCGAGCGTGATCGAGAGAGAGATGGAGAGAGAGAGCAAGAGAGAGAGAGAGATGGAGAGAGCGAGAGTGATAAAGAGAAAGAAAGAAAGAAAGAAAGAAAGAAAGAAAGAAAGAAAGAAAGAAAGAAAGAGAAACAAGAAGACAAAACCCCCATGCCAGTCGACCGTGAGGGACGGATCATTTTGCTCGCTAGCATGTTTTTTTTCTTTTTACGTTTTGTATTTTCAGCGGAGCACGGCGAGCCTTTGCTGAGCTAGTGATATTCTTTTCCCATCATTCCTCTGACCCCGTCTACCGTGACTGAGCCGGCTGTTTTAACCTTCAGATGGGAGCGGCACCTCGTAAAACTGGCGGGACTAGTTAAGGGCCGAGAGACACAGAAAGAGAGAGAGACACGGAGAGAGAGAGAGAGGCAAAGCAGAGAAGGAGAGAAGGATGGTATCACAGAGTGTGGGAGTAATAGAAATAAAGTGCGCAAGAGCGGAAAGGCTTTGAAACCGAGAGGGATCTAGTGGCTATAGGAAATGAACCCCGCGAGAGAGAGAGAGAGAGAGAGAGAGAGAGAGAGAGAGAGAGAGAGAGAGAGAGGGCTTTCTGAGCTCTGCTTCAGAGGACCCAGTTGGCCAAATTTTTGGAAAGCCGGGCAGAGTGCAGGTTTCCTGAACTTCGGTCAGATTTTATTTTCTCACTTTTTTCATAAACCCGAAAATCGCTTTGTGCACACACAGCAGGGTTTAATAAACAAATAAAAAACATTGGGCTTAATATTTCCATTCACGGTGATGGAGTGGACCTAATCGACCGTGGAAACAGCCCCCGAAATTCAAAAGCAAAAAAATAAGTTCAATTTGGAGAGTGCCATTCAAATAATGGCCATTGTGAAACGTAGACCTGCACTCTGCTCGGTTTTCAAATTGGCTTTTCAACTGCTCCGTGGGGACACACGACAGCCTCCTTGCCCACTAGCAATTTTGGACGTGACTGGCAGCCGATAGCGCGATCCATTGCCAAGACAAGTGTCTAATGTGTCAATCCCTGCGTCGGCAGCAATACCAAAGATAGATTTGTGAAAAAATCGAAGCTGTGTGTGTGTGTGTGTATGTGTGTGTGTGTGTGTGTGTGTGTGTGTGTGTGTGTGTGTGTGTGTGTGTGTGGTACCACAGCCTGCCACGTATTCTCAAACCAGACACCTCCTCAAACATGTCAGACAAAAGACAGTAAGACAGTGCTGGCCCTGTAGATTCTTGGGTGGGTGTGGGGCTTTGGGGGAAGAGAGAGAGAGAGAGAGAGAGAGAGAGAGAGAGAGAGAGAGAGAGAGAGAGAGAGAGAGAGAGAGAGAGAGAGAGAGAGAGAGAGAGAGAGAGAGAGAGAGAGAGAGAGAGAGAGAGAGAGAGAGAGAGAGAGAGAGAGAGAGAGAGAGGGATGGGTGTAGGTGTGGGGGGAGATAGAGTGAGAGGGATGGTTGTGGTATAGCAGAAAAAGAACTGACAAATATATAGGGGACGAAAGTCAGCAAGAGAGGGATGAGAGAAATAGGTAGACAAAGACAAGAGTCAGGCAGAAAAGTAAGAAAAAACTGAGAGAGAGAGGGAGAGAGTATAAGAGTGAGAGACAGAGAGCGAGAGAGAGAGAGCGAGCTAAAGGATGAGGATGTAAAGTAACACCCACATTTAAAAAAAAGGAAGAGAGGGGGAGAGAGTGTAACAGAGAGAGAGATAGGGCTAAAGGATGAGGATGTAAAGTAACACCCACATTTTGTCAGAGGAGACATCATTAACGCCAGTAGGATACTGTGACACCCTGAAAGGCCCTGAGAATGCATTTTCTTCCAGAGCATTTAGATGTTCATACACAGCGACGTCAACAGCAAAATCGTTATATAAAAACCGATAATAACCGCCGCTACGGAAGACAACAATCAATAGCAGGGTTTTCAACGCTTTTAACTCACGGCCATTAGTGGAGGACTGGAAACTCAAGTCACTCTCCGCAGAGATCAATGTGTTTTTTAACTGTTATTGTCTCTGAAGCCAGCAGGACATCACTAGCTATTATTTCAGGGCATTACTATGGCTCTTAATTTCAGCTCAATTTATCGGCGCGTTAACAGGGTCAAATTATGTCACCAGGTTTACACACTTTCCCTGTCAGTCTATTGGCTCCAATTAGGAAAAGTTTGACATTTGTTATCTAGAGTTTTACCGTAGTTGCACTAATATAGACATTACATTGTGCATAAGCTGCACTTGCTAACAACTGCGGCTTGAACAAACCTGGATATAAGCCACGCCCGGGTAAAGGCTGCTTTAACAAATGCCCAATTTGAAGCATATCAAAGCACATCCGACGGGCCCCATGTGGTCTTTGTGGATCTCAAAGTCTAAATTGAACAGCTCACTCACTGCAGACGCTGCCGATAGTGTGGGGATGGACCCACCCGGAAGAAGGTAACCACACTTCAGATCCGGTGAAGGTTGTAATGAGTCCGCAGAAAGCCTTTGAAATGCTGTGATGTAGATATCTAAGGATTTCTGTGCGATTGGCAGGATAGTGTCAAAGGATTACATGCTGAAAGATGTATATGGCAATTCAAGTTTGTGCCAGTAGGCGATTACCATTAAGAGAATATTGATTGTGTCACCAACTCTTTGAAAAGTATTTGCATAGAATAAAGGGAATAATCATTGTGGAGCGAAATTGCTGCACGCCAAAATCTTCTCACACCGACTTTGGTCATACAACTTTGTATATAGCTGCACTCTTATATGGGCAGTACAACCGAAATGTGTCTGAGTTACGGGAGTCATATAGTGCATATTATTATACATACTATTGTATGATCTTTTTTTTTCCATTATTCCATAGGTCTTCGGTTGGCATGACAAATAAACTCATAATGTATTTAAATGAGACCGGTGTCTCTTAGCATAGGTTTAGAGTTGGAGGAGGGCAATCACTAGCTCTTTGTTTGAATGATCGAATGTAGCTCAACCTTTACCAAGCCGTGTAATTAGGTAAAGATTTCCGTGGGCGGCGTGAGTGGGTGGCGATCTGTTCGCTCAAGGTGCAGAAAAACCGGAGTGGGTGTCAGAAAAGCGTGGCGGAGAAGCTATTTGGTGAGACGGTGCATTTAGCGGGTGAGAAAATACCAGCGAGCCACTTCCCTCTATCCTCTCACTCGGCTTGCAGTGTCGTTGGAAGCCACTTTGACAAGCTCCAAAGTCCCAGAGGGAACCCTTAAGATTCGGATTGTTGAAAATATATATTCAATTATTTTCCAACGTTTGGACGGATCCATTATCATTGTATAATTACCGGTATATATATTTTATGCATGCAGATTGTGTGTGAGTGGCACACAAAACAAATCAAATAAAAATATTAGAATACTTTGGGAGTACCAGGGGAGGGAACAGAGAATTGACCTTGGCAGTGACCTATTGCATGCGTTTATTAACTTGTCGATGGAGGATGTCTGGAGGCTCGTGAATGTGAGAAGCAAAACACTAGTGGGCGTTGGGTTGAATGGCATCTCCCCGGTAACCGATCACACCCGTATCCCGCTCCTTTAACGGGATTCAAATGAAAATGACCCGAGTCATCCCTGTGTGTAAACAGTGGGGAAGAGAGCACCGGGAGCACCGGGCATGTCCTCATCTCCCCAGCAGCGAGAGAGAAGACAGTTGCGACGCCAAGGGCGTGACTCTCTCCCCCATCCCCCTCTGCCCATTTTGGCAAGACATTTTGGTGGTGTGCTGTGTTTGTCAGGCGAGGGGACTATGACAGGGCGGTTGTTCACACACACACACACACACACACACACACACACACACACACACACACACACACACACACACACACACACACACACACACACACAGACAGAGGGAGAGAGAGAGCGAGAGACAGAGAAAGAGAGACAGAGACAGAGACAGAGACAGAGAGAGAGAGAGAGAGAGAGAGAGAGAGAGAGAACAAGGGTGACAGAGAGGATACGGCAAAGACACAGGGAGAGGAGTGACAGGACGTGGGAGGGACAGGTTGAGGTTATAGCTAGAGGGGCAGAGACAGAGAGAGGAGATAGTCATTGTGAGAGGTACAGTGAGGCAGGGGAGAGCGAGAGAAAGTAAGCAGAAGGACTGAGAGTCGTGAGCGTTCTTATGTGTCCACCTCACGTGGATGTCCCCTGAAGGGCGGGGCTCCTCGTCTTAGTCTGTGTGTTCTCGTAGTTTGTTTAGTATTGTTGTTTGGGCCAGGGAGGCCAGGCAACGCAGGGACGTGATGAGTGGAGCCGGCGCGAGACGTCGACATCCTTTACGCTTAGAATGACATCCAGGAAGGAAAACGGATAAAGCAGATACAGTATCCGCACGGAAAGCTAAAAGCAACGGGTGGATTTATAAAAGGAGGGACGACAGCTCTATGATTACCGTCCCCAGACTGACAGACACGTACACACTGGCTGACAGGACATTTGTGAGGTGCCGAAGAGAAACGACTTAACACGTTGGTGCATTAAGATAGAAATGGATCCCAGGGTGCGGTGGAGGACCATAATTCAACGGCTCCACAGCTGGGCGGAGTTCTGCTCCGTTCATTTGCATAACGTGTTGCTGGTAAACGGTCTGCTCCGGGGAAGCAAGAGCTACCCCCAGCCCGGTAAATCAGGGCCTGTCATCGAGACCACAGCTAGCCAGCCAGCCAGTCAGCCAGTCAGCCAGCCAACCGGCCAGCCAGCCATCCAGCCAGCCGGCCAGCAGTCAGTCAGCCAGCGGGCATGCCAGCCAGCCAGCGGGCATGCCAGCCAGCCGTACAGTCAGTCAACCAGCAATTAAGGCAGTCAGTCAGCCAGCCATCCAGCCATCCGGCGAGCAGTCAGCCACCCGCCAGAGAGATGTATAGCTCTGGGAACGTAACCAGGTAAAGGCCGGGCTCACAGCCAAATAAACCCACAAATATAGATTGCTACGCTCTCTCCCACTCCGAGCTACACCCAAACACACACTCTCCGCAGTAGAATTTACTGTGTGTGTGTGTGTGTGTGTGTGTGTGTGTCTGTGTGTGTGTGTGTGTGTGTGTGTGTTCCCCGCCCTTCCATGTTTATACTTTTTGGGCGGTAGGGGCTGGGGTCCATCGTGGAATGACAAGTTGAATCCCGACCAAATGAAATGACAAACACTTTATCCTCCTCTCCATATGTATAAATATAGATATACGCATAAAGCCACAGAACCAATGCAAATATGTGTTGTGTGTTTTCACTAGATCCGGGACGTACGTCTCCATGTTGTCTCCCTCCAGCACTGTCTGCACAGGGAGGTAGCCCAGCCGCGGGTGCTTGGCAAAGTACTTCTTGGAGCGGAACTTGTTCTTCAGCACCTTGGTGAAGTCACGCATGTCCTCTCCCGACGTGGTCTGGCGATATAAAGAGAGCCAGAGAGAGCCAGAGAGCCAGAGAGCCAGAGAGAGAGAGAGAGAGAGAGGGTGTAGATTATTAGTTACATTAAATATATTAGTGTTTGCCCGTGTTTTGCTAACGAGATAATTTGCAAGTGTTTTCCCCCCCGTCGGAGTGCTTTCTGCACAGGCAATTGACAATCAATCCCCCTGGACAAATGTACCCACGCACACACATATACACCCACGCACGCACACAGACACACACACACGCACAGACACGCATGCACACACACACCCCAAGTTGACAGATGCGAGGCAGTGAGCTGACTATAATGATTTCCCATGGCTTATTTACCAACACACAACCTAAAACGTGACGTAGATTGGGAAACAAGCAATTATCCAGCCTCAAAAAGCGGAGGGCTTGCAGAGGAGGATTAGGGGGGGGGGGGGGGGGGAGGGAGACAGAGGGGTTTGCGTCAAGTTTGTCCCAGCTCCTGAGTGGCCCGGCACACTTTCAATGAGGTGGGAGGGATGTGAGCGTTGTGACATTTAGAGTGTGTCACCGGCTTACCTGTAGGCCTCCGTCAACAGGTGCCCCCCCCCCCCCCCCCCCCCCCCCCCCCCCCCCCCCCACCTGCTCCCTAGCTGCAGGCGTCTTAATGCACAGTAGGTCTCTCTGTTTACCATCGACTGCTTAAAAACAGCAAAAGACAGACGGATGAAAGGTGGGGAGCTTTCCACTCCATTACTCAGATGACAAAAAAAGACTGAAACTAGAGAAAGAGTAGGGGGGGGGGGGGCTTGGAAATTGAGAAACCTGACAGATTTTCAGTTAAGGGGAAGGCATAAACAAACTGTGTTTTGTTTGCCTCCCAAGAAATAAGCAGTAATCCACGAGAGCTTTTAGTTTATGAGCGCCATTCAGAGGCTGTCGCCGTCGCTTCAGGGGACGTCGCCCCTCACTGACGCGGCCAAGCACAGCAAGGCCAGCGAGTTAGGGGAGGAATGGCGTCGGCACCGCTCGCTTCAGCCACGCTTCCAAATTAAAGCTTAAAGAACGTCTTCATTAACCGACGCTGCTCATCGCTCACACATCCCCGAGCCGAGTCGACATCCTCCGCCGAGGTTGGAGGTGCCTCCAGTCTCAATTTGCAGAGAAACTAAATGGCTGCTTCAAAATGGCCGCTCCCAGCCACAGCCGCTCAGATTAGCAGAGTGCGTAATAATCGTCTCAAAATGTGTGGCATTGACAAATAAATGAAAATAGACAGAAGATACAGGAACAGCTTGACAATGTTGTTTTGGGTTGTTGAGGGGTACTTTGTACTTTGTTAGCGAGACGCGGGAAGAGGACTGGAGAACATGTTGTTAGAAGTGTAAGCCCCGAGGACAGCATGGCGTTCCAGTAACGAGTTTGCCAACACACTCAGACTTTTAGTGCCTAGCACTGGCGGAGATGTAGGACAGCGAGCGCGATGCACAATGTGTAAAACAGGCCAGGAGATAAAGAAGAAAGCACCACTTTGTGTGGCAGGCTTGTGGAACAAACCTTCTCTGAACAAGGAGAGAATACAGTCAATCTCACTCCCAGAGTCTTCCTCTCCTCTATTCTTCTGCCTCGTGAAGAGCAAGGAGGAATATCGCTTTTCAGGGAGAAATTATAAATCACACACTCTGTTATAAGAGAGAAAGAGGGAGGTAGAGAGAGATGGATTCAAAGGAAGAGAGCGAAAGTTAATCGGACTGAGAGCGAGAGCGAGAGAAAAAGAAAGAGAACAGAACAGAAGAGAAGAGGAGAGAGAGGCTTCACACATTGGTCCGTGTGAAACCAATTTGGACAGAGAGCAGTTGCGGGGAATCAGACCAATTGACAGAGTGGTGTGGGGAAGAGAATGGAGGCCGGACTGGCCGGGGTCTCTGTGGGTCTCTCAGGGTGTAACCTCATTGTATGATGTGATAGACATAGTGTGTGTGTGCGTGTATGTGTCTGGGTATTCAAACCAAGCATGTAATATATTCTGGGGGTTAACAGGAGTGACTATTACTCTAATAAATGAACAACCCTAATGAATGATAAGGATAAAGCGCTACAAAACGTGTGTGTCTGTGTGTGTGTGTATGTGCATACACTAATGTGTGAGTAGCACAGGGAGGGTTTAATTAAATTAATTCACAGAGTATATGAGCCTGTGGAAAAGAGATAGGAAATGAGCCACTAGACATGTGTGTGTATGTGTGTGTGTGTGTGTGTGTGTGTGTGTGTGTGTGTGTGTGTGTGTTTGATTACGCGCGTGGGCGTGGGCGTGCGTGTGACTCTCACCGGCGTGCAGTACTCCACCATTGGGTAGTTGAGCTTGTGGCCCTTGGCGGTTCGCCCGGAGAAGAAGCAGCTCTGACACACGTCATAGTTGAAGTGTTTCAGACTGCGGTACCTGGGGGACAGAGACATGGTTGAGAGAGAGACATAGAGACAATGTGTGAGAGAGAGAGACATAGAGACAATGTGAGAGAGAGACATAGAGACACAGGGTGTGAGAGAGACATAGAGACAATGTGTGAGAGAGAGACAGAGACACAGCGTGTGAGAGAGAGACATAGAGACAATGTGTGAGAGAGAGAGACATAGAGACACAGGGTGTGAGAGAGACATAGAGACAATGTGTGAGAGAGAGACAGAGACACAGCGTGTGAGAGAGAGACATAGAGACAATGTGTGAGAGAGAGACATGGAGACCCAGCGTGTGAGAGAGAGACATAGAGACAATGTGTGAGAGAGAGACAGAGACACAGCGTGTGAGAGAGACATAGAGACAATGTGTGAGAGAGAGACATGGAGACACAGCGTGTGAGAGAGAGACATAGAGACAATGTGTGAGAGAGAGACAGAGACACAGTGTGTGAGAGAGAGACATAGAGACAATGTGTGAGAGAGAGAGACATAGAGACACAGGGTGTGAGAGAGAGACATAGAGACAATGTGTGAGAGAGAGACATAGAGACACAGGGTGTGAGAGAGAGACAGAGAGGCAATGTGTGAGACAGAGACATGGAGACACAGTGTGTGAGAGAGAGACATAGAGACAATGTAAGAGAGAGAGACAATGTGTGAGTGAGAGACGTAGAGACAATGTGTGAGAGAGACACGAGACACAATGTGAGAGGGAGACGGAGACATTTGAGAAACAGCATGTGAGAGGCAGAGACATAGAGACACAATGTGAGAGAGAGACATAGAGACACAATGTTGGAGAGAGACATAGAGACACAGCGTGTGAAAGAGAGAGACATAGAGACACATTGTTGGAGAGACACAGAGACACAACGTGTGAGAGACATAGACAGCGTGTGAGAGTGAGACAGAGTGACAATGTGAAAGAGAGAGGGAGACTTAGAGCCACAAAGTGAGAGGTAGAAAGAGACATTGAGACAAAAGTGTCCGAGACATAATGTGGCAGAAACAAAAAGTGAGACATAAAGTCACCGAAGAGGAAGAATAGGAGCAGTGTGAGAGAAAGAGCGTAGAGAGAGGGAGCAAGAAAAATGCAGCCCGAGACGGCGCAAAGGACACACATTCAATTACAGAGAAGGACAGAGACTCTGAGGGAGAGCGAGAGAGACCCACAGTGTGAGCCAAACACAAGTGTGTGTGAGTGAAGGAGGGAGCCGGAGACAGACACATGGGGCGCACAGAGGCAGCCAGACAAAACTGGAGCTGAGCGGAGTGACACGGGGCAAGATGGAGTAGCCCGGACAAAAGGGAAGAGCGGGGCAGAGGCGGCGGACGAAGTAGGAGATAAGAGCAGATATATAGTGGACACAGCCACAAAGGAAGACAGACAGCAACTAATGGCTAGTGGAACTAGTGTGTGGCTGGTGTGTGTGTGTGTGTGTGTGTGTGTTTGTTGACGCTTGTGTGCATTGTGTGTGGACATGCATGAGCGTGTACGCATGCGTGTGTGTGTGTGTGTGTGTGTGTGCATGTGCGAGTGTGTCAGAGTCAGTGGGTCCAGCGATAAAACACATTACCGTCTATGCCTGTGGGGCGTATATGCCGTAGATCTCCACTTAAGTGCCCCGTTATTCATCCGTGGGACGCATGGGCAAAAGGGGCGTGGCCGCGGCGCACGCGACAAACGGCTACATCGCTAGCGGTGGCCGTCCTCGACGGCTGGGCCATTAAGGCCCTCTTAATGGAGAACGGAGCCCCTGACAGTCAACGGATCTGCTCCTTCATCTCTCTCTCTCTCTCTTCCTCTCCCCCTCTCTCTCTCTCTCCCTAGCTCTCTCCCCCTCTCTTACTCTCTCTCCCTCTCTAGCTCTCGCTCTCTCTCTCAAGGTTAGCTCATTGGAGAGCGAGAGAGGGTGAGTGAGAAAGGGACAGTGATGATCTACGAGAGCCCATACATCAGAGGCCGGAGCCGTGCCCAAGACACCGGCGCGTCAAACGCACCATTACACGTTGACGTGCAGCATATTAGTGGAAGGGGGGGTTTCACCTTCAGAAGAGCAGGCCGCTAATACCCTTAATTAATCGTTTTAGTTCAGGTTTAGTTTCACTGCGAGGATTGGCTTTGGAGGGCGTCCCCACCACCGTCCCTCCTGGTTGGCCGGGAGAAGTTGCACTTCAGAGGGTGTGTGGCGCGGGGCTCAACACCAGCAGCCTCACAAAATGACCAGCCCTGCCCCGGCTGCCCTCACTCCAGCCAATGAGTTATTCCCTCGCCCCCCATCCCCCCCCCCCCCCCCCCCAATCGATCACTGACAAGGCCGGGGCGCGTTGTGCTTCGTCGAGCGTTGTGCTTTCGTCAAACGTCTGACTGGATGTCCCCCCCCCCTTCCCACTACTTAGCATGGACCGACGCATGCTGTCCAAAAGTGCATCCACGATTGTATCTTTTCGATCGCTTGGTGGACGTTTCTTCCGATGTTAAGCATCTCCCTCCGGGGGGTTAAGCTCTTCTCTGTCAAACAAGCTCTTTCTGGGCAGAAGAAGAGCACACGCTCGCCGGATTTCTGTGACGTGGGTCTCGTGTCACTGCTCATCTTGGCTCGCGGCGTAAACATTGGAAGACTGAAAAGCATTTGGATGAAAGCATTGCCGGAATTGGAGAAAGAGCAGTAGCGGCTTGGGCCATACGGTCTAGCTGTCCCACATCAGAAATGCTCCCCCCTTGAATGTAACCTAAAGTGTGCGTATGTGAGTGTGTATGCATCACATAGCATATATAACGCAAATCGGATTTGTGTTTCAGTGCATGCGATCTCTATTGTGTTTTAGAGAGATTCTTACTGTCTATATTCATGTATACGTGTGTCTTTCGAGGGGAAGTGCATGAAAGATCCAAGATAGATTAGTGTGTGTGTGTGCGTGTCTTTGTGTGTGTGCATGCATTTACCTGAAGCCCACGATGGGACACTCCTTGCAGATGTTGCACTTGGCCTGGTGCTTGGCCGTCTCGGCGGCGGCCACGCGGTGCAGCACGGGCAGCCACACCATGGACTGCGGCTCCATGCGCATCCAGTCCACAAACTGCCTGGGCTCCAGCTCCACCTTGTTACCCACCTGACGGAAACAAACACGAAGGGCGTTAGGACCGCGGGGGAGCCCTTTGCAGGGGTCGGTTGGTGTTCCAGGCAGCAACCCCATTAAAGTCCACAGCAAACCGAGAGAGAGAGAGATATAAAGCTTGTGGCTGAGGTGTCAACCCGCCAGCCCAAACGATGTACGGGGGCTCACTCAAATGGACCAGGGATGGGTTGTTACTCTCCGCTTGTTACCTTAAGGTCTAGTAAACGTGGACGTATATTTAAATTACTTCCCTGTGGAAGACTAGTGGTTTGAATTGTGGACAGAAACTAAACTATTTAAAACAGTTTATGGGCTACTTATTCACGTTGAGTGTTTTCAAATAGATGCCGATAAAATTGTAATTGCCATATTTTTCATGCGTTTACTTTTCTTCATGCCTTCAGGCTTCAGGAAAATATCCATTATACCGTTAGTATGTGGACTAAAAAAGGTAGCCAAAAAAATGTATATTTTGGCTTCAAGGCATTCATCTCAAACTCCAAAGCCCTTAATAGCGTTTAATGTTTTAATAACCGTTCTGTTTGATATTAGTTGGTTTGCCCTGTCGAGCTACCCTGAGATATTCAAGCATCGGGTATTTCATTGCTGTACGCGAATGCTGCTTGTAATTATGTTGGCATGACAAAAAAACTGAATGTTGCTCATTCCGACATTCCTCCGAAGGTTACCCCATGCTAGAGACTATGGCGCACACTCTCGTCCCTCAGACGTACTTCACCATTGCATTACGTTGTTGTTCAGATTTGCGTCTCGCCATACGGTCCATAGCTGCTGGATAAGCAGGAGGCAACCCTTACACTCCCCCTTCTCTAACGAGTGGAGAGGGCAACGGGAGGTCGCTGCACAAAGCAGCCGGCTGAACAACAGCGTAGCGAGCAATCTCAGAATGAACAGAATTAAAGCTCTTCAAGTGAACCAACCAGGGGCCATATAGATACGAGTGAGTAGGGGGTGGCTGTTGGTTTCTTCAATAACACTCTGCAGGCAGGACGTGTTCCTCAAAATGACACGGAAACACTGACTGACTGACTGACTGACTGACTGCATTGTTTGAAAGACCCCACCCGTCCAACAGGAGACCAGAGGACTAGCAGCCCTGATTCAGAGCCCGAGGGCAAGACACACTGTTTCCCTCCCTCGCCACCTGCCATTTGACTTAACATTCCCAGAGTACCTCCACTCCAAGGCACCAGTCCTCCCTACTTTGCTTGCACCATCGATACCGGTGATGATGCAGTGAGAAGCCATCGCCAAAAGTAAATATACGAGCTGTCCAGTCTCTGGTTTTACCCCCTTTACTTTAACCTTTACTAAGCCTAGCTCAGTGCTCCCCCCCCCCCCCCTCCCCCACAGATTAATGACACCCTGGGGTGGGGTCTATGGGGCATGAGGGTACGGGGAGGACACTCAGAGTGATGAGAGGTGTGTCTGGGGAGGTTGATGAGTGAGAGGGGACATATTTATTGAGGTCAGACTCTTCAATCACACACTCATTACATCATAAACGGTCCGGGGTGGCACTGCGCTGCCACTCGCGGATCGAGCACCGACACGGGTTGCAGGGTTGTTAGTGAGTGTGTGTGTGCGTGCGCATACGTGTGTGTGACTGTGTGTGTGTGGACAGGTGTGTGCCATGGGGAGAGGGCTTGGGCAGGGATGTGCTCTGTATTTGCATGTGTGTATGCGTTAGAGAGTGGCACACGGATGTTAGTGTGTGTCCTAGTATGTGCGTGTGTGTGTGTGTGTTTGTGTCCCAGTGTGTGAGAATTTGTGTGCGCGTGTGTGTGCCAGCACTGGTAGGTGAAAAAGTGATGCGCAGTGTTTGCCCATGTGTCTATGTGTTTAATAATTGCCACGGTGGTGTTAGTGCGTGTTTGTGCGTGTGTTCGTGCAAGTTTGTGCTTGTGTGTTTGCGTAAGCATCCCAGAGTTGTGAGTGAGTGTGTGTGTGTGTGTGTGTGTGTTCGCATCCCCAGCATGCGCGTGTGGGGGGGGTGATGACAGCATGATTAATGGCCACCACTGCAGGCAGCTCTTGTCATGGTGTGCGATCGTGTACGGCTCTCCGAGAGCATGTGCATATTGATGTGCTAATGGTGGAGACGAGGGTGTTGAAGGGAAAGGAGGAAGTGGCTGGAGTTATGATACAGCATTTCTTTCTGCACACAGTCCCGCCACCGCTGGGTCCGATCCCCTATGCCAGCCCCGCTCCAGCGGTCGCCGTTTGGGGGGAAAAAATGGGGCAGAAGAAGAAGCAGAAGCGCTCGAAATTTACAACTTCTTAATTTCCAAACGTCCCGACTCCCGATTTACAGCCGCCGAAGCAGCATGAGTCAGGGCAAAGAAAAAGTGGGAGGAAGAGGAGGAAGAGGAAGAGGAGGAGGAGGAGGAGGGGGAGGCCTCGCGGGATGAAGACGTCGTTAAACTGTGTGTGCAGCGCCGCAGATAAAGCCGGGAAAAATTGGGGTTGGCTCGGCGGCTATAAAGCAAGCCGGGAGACGGACGGGGCAGCGGAGAGGTGAGCGCCGTTTGTTTATTATTAAAGCCCGCGGGGAGGGCGAGAGGGGCCCGCATGGCTGGAGGAGGAGGTGAGCGAGGACGTTCCAATGACTCCAGCAGGTTTGGGCGGTTCCACTCCACACACCCCACGTGCCCCTCATCTGTCCCCAGTCGCATCGACAACAAAAAGAAAAGCTCCTTTTATGATAACAAATAAAGGAATAATGGCTCTTTGTCAATCTCGACAACAAGGTTATCGATGACACAAGCTGTATCTCCATTATCACAACGCCTTCAAAAATACCTTTATCATCGCAATGACTCAAACATTTCCATTTTATGTTCCCAGTGACGAGTCATTACTTTTCATCACATGTTTGAGTGCATGTGTGGGAGCGCTGAGTGTTCACAAGATCATCAAGGACAGGCGACGCATTAATGTCACTCTTGAACCCCCCCTTGGCTCATAAAACCTCTCTTGGATCAAAGTGGCAAAGTAAGTCATGTACGTTCATCGCCTATCATGCATCGTTTCAAACGACGAGTTTGAGCATTCTCCCAGGCCACGGCCAAATGCCTCTAAACACTGTGGAGGCGCCTGCGGGTGTTTTGCCCATCCGGGGGGCACCGTGGGGGAGGGAGGGGGGGGGACTTACGTGCTGGAAGCAGCTGCGGACGCTGGGCTCGATGTTGGAGCCCCCGAAGGCGGCCACCTCGCCCAGCTGCCGCGGGACCTGGATGGCGTCGTGCAGCAGGAGGCCCAGCTGCCTCTGGTCGCACGTGTCCCCCGCCGACGACACCTGGTTGAACAGGTCTGGAGGGGGGGAGAGAGAGGGGGCTTAGATACAGAGGTACACAGACTCTGTGCCTCCCAGCCAGGAGTACGTCAGAGCAGGTTCCTTGGGCTGCTTGTAAAGATTTGGATTTTTTCCTTGTTTGGAAAAAATCAAAAACAAAAGCAAAAATATAGACATCGCTTTTGTTGAATTTGTAACGTTTTATAAACGTTGATTGTTGCTGATCGAAAGAAAGAAGAAGGAATGCCTCAGCGTCTTCCATTTTATAAACCTAGGCCACTGCAATATTCATAATAACAATGCAAAATCATAATAGCATAATATTAGCTGAAAGACAATGAAGTCTGGTGGGTGAGTGTCGATGGAGGGGAACTTGAGGCAAACAAGATGAAACATCTCGGGACCCACTAGGGGTAAGATGGGGGACAACGTGACACAATCTCGTCTGCTCTCTACTTCTTTTATTGTTGTTGTAGCGTTTGAAACCCCTTAACCCTCAGACACGCAGCGCCATGCACGTGGGCCCTCATCGCCCCGCGCAGCGACGAGGAGAGAGGGCTGGGAGGAAGGGGGTTGAAGACGGGGTTGTTTATCCAGCAGCAGATACCGTGCCTCGACAGAGCTGGTCCCACCAGCGGTGCAACCACTCTGCTTGCACCGCTGGTGGGAGGAGAGGGGACTGAAGTCGAGGGGGGTTAGAACGCAGGGGAGGCATGAAGAGGAGTGATGCTGAGGGAAGGGAACGGCAGCGGGGCTGGGCGGGGGGGATAAGAGCTTGGTGGGCCGACGCACTTCTTCTGTTCGGTTCCGCGTTGGGTTTTGATCTCCGCGAGGCACCCCAACACACCAGCCCCTGCTGTAACTTAATGTCGCTGTTCCGCAAAGCTGCGTGCGTCTACCGTTGATGGAGTCTCGAGGTGTGTGTGTGTGTGTATGTTTGTGTGTGTGTTGAAAGACAGTGTGTGGAAAGCTTGCCTTGATGTAAGCACGAGGACAGGAGTAATGGTTGTGGGAGCAGTAGTAGGGAGGCTTTCATGAGGAAAGCTCTGGGACACTAGAGTAGATGTCGCCATCACACACACACACACACACACACACACACACACACACACACACACTAATCCGACTCCCTGGGGTTACACATAGCCTCTTACTTTCTGCAAGAATTTGTGTATATTTTATACCTCCCTCACAAAGTGAACGGTAAATTGCAGAAAGTTGGGCTCAATTCAATGTCTGTGTGTGTGCGTGTGTGTGTGCGTCTGGCATGCTTGCGTGCATGCCTGCGTGTGTGTGTGACTGCGATGCCTGGCGCCACTACGGGCGCGGGCCTGACAGCCAATGAGAATCTAGAGGAGGACGGTGCGCAATCAAGCATGCTTCTCAGCCTAATAAAAAGTGCCAGCGGAACGAATAGGCCCAGGGACGGTGTCAGGGAGGGGGATATGCAGAGAGAGACAGAGAGAGGGCGACAGAGAGAGAGACAGAGACAGAGAGAGAGAGAGACAGAGAAGAGGGCGACAGATAGAGGGGCAGGGACGCAGAGAGAGAGACACAGAGAGACGGTGACAGATAGAGAGACAGAGACACAGAGAGAAGGACAGAGAGAGAGACGGAACAAGAGAGACAGAGACGCAGAGAGAAGGACAGAGAGAGAGACGGAACAAGAGAGACAGAGACGCAGAGAGAAGGACAGAGAGAGAGACGGAACAAGAGAGACAGAGACGCAGAGAGAGAGATGGAAACACAGAGAGCGCCAGAGAGAGGGCGAAAGATAGAGAGACATGTATGCAGAAAGAGAGACAGAGAGAGAGGGTGACAGATAGAGAGACAGGCAAGCAGAAAGAGAGACAGACACAGAGAGAGCGACAGAGAGCGACAGATAAAGAGACAGACACAGAGAGAATGAGAGAGAGAAAGACAGTCGCAGAGAGAAATTGAGGAGAAAGAGAGATGGACAGGGGCACAGAAGATACAGAAAGAGAGAAAGAGGGAGGGATAGAGAGAGAGAGGCATATACGGGGAGACAGAGAATGAGAGCAAAGAATGGAGGGACAAGACAGAGGAATCAAGTGAATGAGAGAGAGGGAGGGGAGGCGAAAGGAAGAGAGGAGCATGAGCGGACGGAGGAAGGGAGAAACGTTTATAGAAGGAGAAAAGGAGAATCGGGGAGGGCTCTGTTTGGTAGCGATGGCAGCAGAGGGAGGGCTCAGAAGACGGCCACCACACCGCTAGGAGGAACGATTCCTCTCCGTCTAAGTAGACTGTCCCTGAACACCCTCAACACGCCAGGCAAAAGCAAAAGTAAGAAGAGAGGGAAGGATCTAATGGAGCGACAGAACGGGGTAGTGTGGGCAGAAGAGGAGGAGGGGATGGGGGTCTCATTAAAGAAAAGCACATGAGAAAAACACATCCTATCTGTGGCTCCTCTCACTGATTAATACCGCTGGGAGGGGGGGACGGGGGGGGGGGACGGAGGGGGAACTGATAAGGTGTGTATGTCGGGGAGCTCGGGAGCGCGTCTGTGTCTGTGTGGGAGAGAGTGTGTTGAAGCCAATTTCCAGGAAACTCCACGTACACTTGTACTTCTCCTCCAGGTGTCCCTTGGAGAGGGAGAGCAGCCCGATCTTCATGGAGAGGACGCGGATCTTCCCACTGCGACCGCTGTGGACGCCGCCAGCACACACACACACACACACACACACACACACACACACACAGGAGGACAAATTAGTTAATGAACGACATGTACAATTCAGTTAATATGCATACCATCAAGTCTGTAAAAGAGTTTGTGTGTGTGTGTGTGTGTGTGTGTGTGTGTGCGTGCCCGCACATGACTCCCAGTGACAAGTGTGACGCTTGGGAAGCAGATAGGCGTGTCTGCGGGTTCCGATCACGATACAAAGCAATTATTATTTCACGGCGGCGGTGGCAACGCCGCAATCAGTACCTGACTGGTAAGAAAGCTAATTTATAGTCAATTAGCTCACAGGCATCCACCAAGGCACATCTCTGTGGGCGTGTGCGCGTGTACGTGTGCGTGTGTGTGTGTGTGCGCGCGTGTGCGCGTGTGTGCGCATGTGTGCGTCCAACGCACGTGTCGTAGACGTTGAGCAGCCAGTTGAGGCACATGTCGACGCAGAGCGGCACGTTGACCAGGTCTTTGTGCTGCTGCTCCAGGCCGTGGTACACCGACGTCAGGCAGTTGATGACGTCAGGCACCGCGAGCTGCTGGCTGTTCTTGGTCAGCTTGTGCTGCTCGAAGGTGCTCTGGGCCACGCCCAGCTCCAGCAGGTCCACTGGGGAGGGGGGGGGGGGGGGGGGGGGGGAGACGTGGTTAACATTATTATAGTCTCAAGCTGCGTTTACACCAAGAATAAATGTGTGGCATGAATCCATACAAAGCCTATGCAAAGACTTTGTTTAGAGGTGGATTTACTGCCAGAAGAATCTGCGGCGCAAATTGATGAATGAATGAATGAATAAGGTTTTGGTATCATAGTTTGGGTTACTCTGGCTGCACTGGAACACCATCTCCAACCCTTACTAGTGGGTTTTGGTTATTCAATAATGTATTAATGGATACCCTAATCAACATTATCACCATGAGTACATATGAACACCATCACAAAATGATTACTAAAACCATTAGTTAAACGTTGATTAACTGTTAGTCAATGCATATTACTGAATTAACCAATTTTAAATTGTCATGGTTAATCAATATACCCCTTATTTATAATGTGACCGTTCTTTCTATTCCTATTTTGTAATTGTATAATTTTTAACTTTTTGTGCACGTAATTGATCCATTCCAATAACTGAATTGACTTGAGAGAATGATAATGGAGAGAGGAAAACAGAGAGAGGGAGGCAGAGACAGAACGAGGATCCGAGACAGATATAAGATTGAGACCGAGAAAAATGAACAGAGGAAGAGAAATGAATTGAGAGTTAAGTGGGGATAAGCTGAAGAAAGAAGGACATAGAAGGCGAAAAGAGAGTACGAGTGGATGAGTGATGAGAGAGGGAGGGGGGGGGGCACAAGTAGAGTGAAAGGAAGATCAAGATGGATAGCTGACAGACAGGGAGAGGAGAAGAGATGGAGAGGTGTGCAGAACCAACAGTTACCTATCCAGTTCTGTTGCCTTTAGCTTTCTCTATTGCTTACTCATAGAGGCAAGACACCCCAGAAGTGCGAACGCCGAATGTTCACACTAAATGTGTCCCTGATTAAACCACCCAACTTATTCTTTCAATAGTTTTAAAATGAAATTAGGATTCCATAAGGAAAAGAATAGCAGACTCGGGATTAATAAACTGAAACAAGAGAGCCCACACTGGAGGTTTCCATCTCTCTCTCTCTCGGAGTTGACGCGGTAAAACCGACAGTGTTATCCATCATCAAGAGACCAGAAAAAGGATCAAATTAAAAGTGCTACCCGCTTTATCAAGTTCATGCATCTCTCCCTCAGCCTGCCAATCTAATGAGGACGCATGCGAGCCTGCTAGTTAAAGAAGCCGCATACGAAACCGGTAGAGACAGAGCGAGAGACTATTGATCCCACAGCGCTTATAAAGCCCTAAGGGAGAGCGATAGAAAACAATGCAACCTATACATGTAAGCGCTAAAGTGCAGATGGGTGCACACGATAGGTTGTGATTTAATTGGGAGTTAAGTGAAAAGGAGGGTTTACGCTCCCTTCAATTCACAATCTATGTTCCACACGCGTGCACGCACGCACGCACGCACACGCCCACACAACTGCCTATACTAACACACATCTTCCTTCACCCAAACACACAGGCACAAAGGGTAGTGTATGCGTGCACTTCATCATGAAATTCTACTGAGGGCATTTCAACTTTTAATTTAAAACATTAAATTAAATAATACTATCGCAGTGAAGAAAGACTTTTGGATATGATTCAGAGCTCTTCTACTAACAATTATGTTCATCGTGGAAAGTCAATTAATCTCAGTCCACCTCATGTCGTAAATAATGGAAAGTGCCCATCAAGTTCCAGGAGCAAAATGAGGATGTCTTGAATTTGCTTGATTTGTCTTACACGCTGACAAGTAAATTGTAGAATCTCAAAAGAGAGGGGTTAAGGTGAAATGGATATTTTCATGTCTGAAGCAATACACTTGGTAAATTTCCAAATCCATTAATAGATGAACAACAGTTTAATCAATATTTTATCTATCTAGCTCAAAGAGACGGATAGGCCTGCCAGGAAAAGGATAGTGAATCCAAGGGTGGGCATCCATTCTAATAATGTATTCAGTCACGGAAAGATCCAGACCATTTGGATAAAAGCATCCATCAAATGGCATATCAAATCCATATAATTCATTTTCTATTGATCGCCGAGCACTAATACGATTTGAAACCCAGAGATACCCGGTTCTACTCCAGGCTCCAGGCAATCACCTTCCTCACCCTCTCTGACCTTCATCATGGCCGCCTGGCATCAAACCCCTTCGACCCTCTCATCCATCTGTCGTCCACTACAGACAAACATCCTCTCTCTCTCTCTCTCTCTCTCTCCCTCTCAGCCTCGATCTACCCTTCCCTCTTTGTCTGTGACCTCGATCGCTCCACGCCGCCTCAAGCAGTGGCAGGGCGTGTTTACACCGAACCCGACACCTCTCGCCAAAGGACAACGGCCTCCTCGCAACTAAAGTGAGAGGGTCAGCGAGCGGCCACTCACGGTTGGCTTCCGCCGCGGTGCTACACGCCGCTAGGGAGCCGGGAAAGTGTGGCGCGATGGCAGGAAGCCCCACTGTGGGCGTATTCGCCCTGGCCCCCTCCCCGCGGTGCACACTTAACCTAATTAGCCGTTTTATGGCACGCGTGTGTGTGTGTAAGTGTGTGTGTGGGTGTCGTTTACGCGCCACCCACACACACACACATGCAGAGAGACAGACAGACACAGACTGAGACACAGACACAGACACAGACACACACACACACACACACACACGCGCAATCTTGCACATCCCTCCGAGCAAACATGAATTAAATTCTCAGAATCCAGGCCAATAACTAATAACTACAGTTCCTGCGCGTGTGTTCGTGCATGTGTGTCTGCTGCCACAGCTCTAATCTAATGGGTGAAATTGAATTGCAGTACCGGGAGTGGAAGTCACTCAGGCTTATGAGCTGGCGTTACAAACAAACACATGCGCGTGATCACACAGGCAATATGAGATAGCAAACTAAAGCGCCTGAATCATTGAAAGTCATTAACAGCCGGCAAACATAATAACACTATTGCTGCTTTGATGAGCACACATATTGTGGTATGTATGCCTAGTGCTCCACACACAAACACACACACACACACACACACACACACACACACACACACACACACACACACACACACACACATGCATGCCGTGCACACACGTAGACACACACGCACGCACATTATTCAAACAT
Source organism: Gadus morhua (assembly GCF_902167405.1). Classification (NCBI taxonomy): domain Eukaryota; kingdom Metazoa; phylum Chordata; class Actinopteri; order Gadiformes; family Gadidae; genus Gadus; species Gadus morhua. The sequence goes on from NC_044068.1 coordinate 13,641,850, forward strand.
CGGGATACAAATGAGCAGTGTAAACGGTGTTATTGGATGCTCTAGTGTGTGACTTTGCTCATGTGAACACCTGGATACATATTCACTTAGTTATTTGCCATAACGATACAAAGCCAGGCCTTTAAGCTTCTGAAATTCCATTTGAAATTCCCTGGATGGAGGGATTCTCACAAAACCAAACGACACGCACTGTTTCTGTGTGCGCGTGCATGCATGCGCTCGCGATTAAATTAGTTAGGAGCTAAGACTCTAGCAAACAACAGCACCTGTGTAGGCCAAACAATGAGCTTGTTGATGGATGTCAGGCCCGGCATGCAGTGCTTGGTGTGCCTCTCTCCCTGGCTTGGCCTTGCGTGTCATTATTGCCTGCTGTTCTCTCTATCACCAATAGGGGAGCTGTCACTATGGGCCGTGCCAGGTTATTGACTGGGCTGATTGGACGGGAGTTAAAAGAAGCCCTTCCCGCCGGCTGGCTCTCACTCACGGTGGCTCCGGCCTGACGCTCCTCTCTCCCTAATTTTGCGTTATACTACACCTGCTGATATGCACTACACTTTTGGTATGGCTTCCCATTACTGATAATGTTTGCATATAGTTAATTTAATAAATGATTGCTCTCAGCGTGGTCTCCCCGTTTATGTCAGCTCTACTTGAGCCAAGTGGTCCTGGCATGGGAAAAAAAAGCGAACTGGAGTTGGTGTCACCCATATAAAATTAGATCGACAGCCCTGTACAAACACACGCACGTGTTAAATGTGGAGTCTAAACTATGTTTGACTTGCACATTATCTTGGCTCTGTGTATGGCACGGTTTGAAATCGTTAGTACATCCCGATTTGCACCTGGACACAGACTTCAACAATGATTTGTGTGAATAGAGATAACTTACAGCACAGGGCCTTCTGGAGCCTACGGATCTTCATGGCCGTCCGGTAAGCAGAGAACCTCACGTTGTTCAGGTCAGCTGTGAGAGAGAGAGAGAGAGAGAGAGAGAGAGAGAGAGAGAGAGAGAGAGAGAGAGAGAGAGAGAGAGAGAGAGAGAGAGAGAGAGAGAGAGAGAGAGAGAGAGAGAGAGAGAGAGAGAGAGAGAGAGAGAGAGAGAGAGAGAGAGAGAGAGAGAGAGAGAGAGAGAGAGAGAGAGAGAGAGAGAGAGAGAAAGAACAGCAGATGGAGATTCAGGTTAGCTAAAGATCCAGCTCATTGGGCCCAGCAGGAGGTGATCCCTGGGTGCTCTCTGTGTGCATCACGCAAACACAGGCTGACTTCCAAGAGGTGGGAGGAGCCCCCCCTGGTCTGGGCTGTGTAATTGGGTTAGTTTGCCCCTCTCATAGGAACCGTGGCCTATTAAGACACAATCTACCCTCCCCTCATTACTGTGTGTGTGTGTGTGTGTGTGTGTGTGTGTGTGTGTGTGTGTGTGTGTGTGTGTGTGTGTGTGTGTGTCTCTACCTAGTGAATGGTACAGTTCTGTCATCTTCGGGTGGTCCCAGCAGGTGGTCTGTGTCTGATGGCTGGATTAAAAAAAGCACAAAACCAAGCAGAGGCAGATGTTAAGCTGTGCGCAAACACACACACTTACTGTATTCAAACGTAAAAGCCCCACTTTTTTCTGACATTTATGAGCGATACACAACACACACCGAGAGCATGTTAATATACAGAAGAGAGCAACAGATATTTAAAATATGAATCATCAATAAACTCAAGTTTTCGATATTGCTGTCAACTACCCCTTCAGCATTTTTCTCATATAATATTTATCATTTATGTGAATTTGACAGTCAAGAGAAGGCATCAACACACACACACATACACATAGAATAAAGACTCAAACGCACACATTTACAGACACAAACACACACACACACACACACACACACACACACACACACTTGTCAGATCACTACAGGAACCACAGCATGCACAGCCAGGCTCAACGGCGGTGAAACGGTTGAAGAGCCGCATCAGGCCGCCATAGAGACGTCTAAGAGCTGACTCCCTCCCCCTCAAACCAATTCCTCAGCGTGTGTTCGGCACGCACTCACAAACAAAGCCTGGGAAAACATCAAATATTGAAAATAAGAGAACCGTCATAAAACACAAGGCCCAGAATAGAACAAACCCGAGCGTGTCGACACTCCCTGTCTCCTCCTTCCCTTCGTTTGACTCCTATCTCTTGCCGGTCGTTTGTTGATTTTATTCAGTGGCGGGGTGTTTATGCCAAATAGATGACGGGACATCTTGATGTACTGCTCCGTTTCTGCTGCGGGCGTGAGTCCACTTAACTCTTGCTCACCCAACCTTCCCCTGGTGGATTTTATGGATTCTAATTCCCCCCCCACCTTCATCATCTCAATGTCTTCCTCTCAAAGCGCACCCACGCACACACCCACACACACCGAGTGTGCCACCAGCGTACAAGCGAGGAACCAGTCGGAAGAGAGTCACCCATAAACCCAATGGCCACCGACCCACTCTGTCCGTGGATTGGACCATGAGCTACCTCAAGGTAGGATTCATCTACCCACTCCGTCCGTCCCCCAAAATGTGGGGGTGGGTTTGTGTTTTCTGAAGCAAAGCGTAAGGCGAGGGGGGATTACTGAGGAGGGGGCGATGACTTCCTCCGCCATGGGACGCGTGAATCAAAGCGTGTCGTAACGCAGCTGTGAGGGCCCGGCTAACAACATCAAAGACGATGTAATGCGGCCATGACCGTCTGCAGATTATTTATACACAGACGCAGACTGAGACACGCGCTCTCTCACACACACACACACACACACACACACACACACACACACACACACACACACACACACACACACACACACACACACACACACACACACACACACACACACACACACGCACGCCATTCTCTTCAGAGTAACCGGGGAGACAGTGGCGGCCCAGCCCAGCTGAGCTACTAAAGTCCTTCTCTCAAGACACAAGCAGAACTTTCAAGGGTAAGGGAGATAAAGAGCGGGGGACTTGAGAACACTTTTTTGAAGAGCTTCGTATGGCGGGCGCCCATTATCCAGGAATCATCTGCATTCGAGGCGGTGGCGGCGGCGTATATTGACCGTGCCAAGAGGCTGACATTTTACTCCTTAATGAAAGAACCGCCGGTGCCAAACCTCGTTTTCTCTCTTCCTTTGTCTACCCTCTCTCTGTCTTCAAGACGATTTAGAGAAGAAAAGAGAGGGCTCGGTGTGAAATACAGACGAGAGGAGCCGTGGAGGCGCTGTTCAGAGGACTGGGGGCCAGGGTTTAACTGTACACCGGGACGCTGAGGGTCTCGCAGAGATGCTGCTCTTTCTTCAGGGGGCAACATAGCACTAATCATTGTGTGTGTGTGTGTGTGTGTGTGTGTGTGTGTGTGTGTGTGTGTGTGTGTGTGTGTGTGTGTGTCTATGTGAGTGTGAGTGTGAGTGTGTGTGTGCGCGCGTGCAAGAAATAGTTGACTTAGATATGTTTCTTAAGGGGAATCTCAGCGTAAACATGAAGATATTTAACTGTGCTTCTCGATGGCTACCTTGGGATGGCTGGGGGAGGAGAGACAAAAATGATGAGGCCAGTAGAGCAATGGCTCTGGGGGGGGGAAATAAAATACATTTTTTTCATGTTCTTTTTACGGGGCTGTTTGGGTCTGGGTGAACATGAATCAGCAGCTGGGACTATCTGATAACACTGAAAAACACACCTCTTGTCTTCCAAGGTTAACCGAGAGCACAGCAACGTTTTGTTGCGTTTGTTTGTGACACCCTGATAGGCAGTGTCCTTTTCATTGGCCATTTTGTAGGCCTTTGCTCCAAAACATAACAATAATACAATGTTATTTTCCTCTGCCACCTATTACCTAGCTGGATGGGACCATGGGCTACCGCAGTGTAGGATTCTTCTATCGATCCTTCCGCCAACCTATCACAAAACTAAATCCTACAACACACATTCAAAAGCCGCTCGCTCTGAGAAAAACGTCCCACATTGGGTACATGAAAAATAAGTCATCCGAATTTGCGTCAGAGTGCAGCAGCTAATTATGGACTGGACATCAGCCCCGGGTGTGCTGCAGCAGCCTGAGCTAGGACGCCTGCAAGGTCCAGCCAGAGTGCAGACAAAGCACAGGTATCCTAGCGCACACACACACACGTGCGTGCGTGCATGTGAGTGTGTGAGAGAGTGTGATTGTGCGTGTGCGTGTGTGTGTGTGCGTGTGTACACGTGCATTTGTATGGATGTGTGCATTTGGACTGGAGGTTTATAGTTTGGGCACATCTAGATCGCAGGCTGCTGTTGTTTATGTTGTGAGCAATGTCCTTGCAGCTGACGCATGCCTGCGTATGCATGTGCCTCGCTCCTCAGATCCTCTCCACTCGCCCGCCGCAAGCCCAAACACAGCGCAGGTGTCATCCATTCCTCTCCTTCCTCGCTCTTCTTTCCTATTCTTCTTCTTCTTCATTACGTCACCCGCTCGCCTTTCCCATTCCAAATCCCATCTTCCTCTAAGCCTATCTGCGGATTTTCTCTTTAAAGGGGGCATAGTGAGAAACGTCTAGATAGGGCTCCTAAGCCTCCGCTGCTCATCACAAACGGCCTCACACACGCGTTATCTAGTCCCTTGAGACACGTGACTGTTATGTGACTTGTGTACATGGTCGACATTTTTGAGAAAAAAGGATAAGGACAATCACTGTAAATAGGGGGGTAATCTTTCAAAATGACATTCGTAGTCATGTGGTATAATTGCACTTGTCTCCCCCCCCCCCCCCCCTATTTATTTTCTCCTTGCACATGAGGTCCCATTTTTGGGGTAGGGTGCGAATTGTCAAGCTAACAATACTTTGGATTAGCTGTGAGCTAATCCGTAGCCCACGGCCCACATAAACAGAGTAAACATGTCATGCGGGTGAGCTAGCCTTTCCACCGTGCCACGTTCGCTACCAAGTAGCGCTGCTTAAGCATAGCCGCTAAGCTTCACACACTGAAGTGAACTGTGGAGGCTGAAGTGTTTTGCTGAATGGCAGTTCGGTAATCATATACGTTTAAAAAAATAATAATAATTTAGGGGAGGAGGAATAAAAATGGTATAGTATATATAAAAAAGCTAAATGACATATATCAAAGGCATACATAAAATATACCAGAGGTAATATTCCCAATTGAGTGAGCGTGGGGTTTATGAATGAAAGGGATTTTATGGTCACACACGGACAGATTCCGGCCCCCGTAAAGGATGTGATTTACAAAGTGGAAAAAACAACAAAAAATAAACGCTCTAATAAACGTTTTACGTTGTAGAGGAAGAGATACCCCAGGAGAGTAAGCACACGTTCCGGAATCACATTAGGGCAGGTCGATGGGCACCGGAGAAGAAAGTGATATTAGCATAACTGTGATACAACAAGCTCTACGCTTTATCTCACATTTGTTGAACTGAATATTCACAACAGACTGCACACTGACACAGACACACACACACACGAGACAGCATAACACAGTCACATAAAAAACACATTTACACACACAAATATCGCAAAGAAGACATTCATGACATGGCTCCTTACTTGATGTAATAGGGGACCTTGTTTTGAGACACTGCTCGTTGCCACGGCAGCTCTACCGATGCTGCAGGGGTGGACGGTGATGGAGAAGATGATGCATGGGGAGGAAGGGAAAGTGATGTGAGAAACGCATGAGAAAACCAGAACATCATTGACTTCAGCATCGGAGCAAAACGTAACATGCTTGACGTAACCGACCCTGACATTGGGTTAGAGCAAGACTCAAAATGAAGAGAGGGCAGCCCAACAGCCCTACGAGCACTACGTCAAGGTGGATCGTTATTACGGACCCCCACTGTGACCACCCGACGCAGGTGTTTAATTAATATTGCACTGTTTATACTAGAGTTAGAAATTTATAACACAGATAACGTAATGATAACACTCACAATAACAAGCGCTCACTTCTCATGGGAGACAAAAAGGACCAAAAGAGATGAAGGGGAGCAAGAGAAAGAGAGAGAGGGAGCGAGGGAGGGCGAGGCAGAGAGCGAGAGAGAAGGAGAGAGAGAAGGAAAGAGATAGAAAAGAAAGAAGGAAAAAGAGAGAGAGGGAGAGAGAGAGGGGGAGAGAGAGAGCGGGAGAGGGAGGTGGAGAAAGAGAAAGAGACAGAGACAGAGACAGAGAGAGGGAGAGGGAGAGTGAGAGAAAGCAAGAGCGAGAGCGAGACAGAGAGACCAATGAGGAGTAATTCAGAAGGAAGAAGCAAAAGCACCAGGGGTTGCATCACTGGCACGACACAGCGCTGCGCTGTAGGTTTCATTATAAGAAAACAAGATAAGCAAGGGCAGCAGCTCAGAGAGACACCAGCCTCGGAGAGACAGACGGCGAGCAGGGAGGAGACACCGCCTGGTGATGGATGGGGAGCGAGAGAGGCAGCCAAGCTGAAATGCTGCGTGACGTTCACAAAGACAATGTGTGGCGAGGAGCTTCTCTAAGCCGGCTCCGTGCGGCCCCCGCGCCCCCCTCCCCCCCCCCCCCCCCCGGCTTATGCTGCCCCACGCACATCCGGCACGGCGGACAGAGAGGAAGAGAGAGAGGGAAACAGAGAGAGCTGGAGAAAGACAGAGGAAGAAGCTAAGAACCCCCCGGAAATACAGAAAGAGAGGAAGAGAGGAAGAGAGAGAAACAGAGGGATGGAGAGCTGGAGAAAGATAGAGGAAGAAGCTAAGAACCCACGCAATATGGAAAGATGGAAAGAGAGGGGAAGAGAGACGGAATAGGGAGGGATGAGAGCTAGAGAAAGATAGAGGAGGAAGCATAGGACCCACACAAATACGGAAAGATGGAAAGAGAGGAAGAGAGACCGACAGAAACAGAGAGATCAAGAAAGAGAGGGATGTAGAGGAGAATGGGAGAGTTACAAAAACTATGGATAGAGACAGACAGGGGAAGGAAGAAAGAGATGGAGAGATATATACATAGAGGGAGATAAAGGGACAGTAGTCTATAGACCGGGCCAGAGAAATGGAAAGAGAGACAGCGAAAGGGACAGGGAAACAGAGCCACTAGGTAGAGAGTGAAACAGACAGACGGATCGAGACGGAGAAACGAAAAGAGATGGAAAACGTGAAGAGATGGGGAGCGATAGAAACGGGAGGAGACGGAGAGAGCGGAAAACGAAGAGAGATGGAGAGAGAGAGCAACGGGAGGAGACGGAGATAGAGGAAAACGGGAAGAGTAGGAGAGAGAGGGCAACACAAAGAGACCAAGAGAGACTGATTGGCAGATGGGAGTGATAAGACCTGGCTCGCTCCATGTTGATCCCCGGGGCGGGATATTAAGCTGCTTGTCGGCTGGCGCTTTGGGGGGCGTTGGGGAGATAAAAAACACCCCAGATGAACTTAAAAAAATAGACCAGTGTGTCTGGGGGGGGGGGGGGGGCAGCCATGCTGCTAGCACCCAGGTAGCCGGGACGATGCAGGATTACCCACCGACCAACTGAGGTCATTTTGTCCCCATGACCTGTGTACCCCTCTCTCCCCCGCCAGTAAACAAAACCCTAATGGTTAAATGATCACTCACATTAGAGGAGGAAGCAGCAGGGAAAAAGTGCCATTTTGGTAAATGTTCTTGTTGCTGCGTTTATCTTCTCTCTCTCTCTATACGTCTCCCTTTCTCTCCCGCTGTATCTCTGGCCCAGAATTAACGACCACTCTCAGGGAAAAGGAAGTGGAGGTGCTCGATGAAGCGGTGTAATTAAGCCATGCATTATTCAAATAGCCTCGTCTGCAATGAGCCCATGTATGTTGGCGTGCACGCAAGCCTGTGTGTGTGTGTGCTTCCACATCCACATGCCATTCCTCCAACTTACAGGTTTCGCCAACTGTTTGTGGCGCGAATCATACATAGCAGAAGAAGAAGCATAAGAACCAAGAAGATTGGTGGAAGAAAGAATAAAGAAAGACAGGAATATACCAAGATTTGGTCACACGTCGTCTCGCACTAAGCCGGTTAAGACGACCGACTGTTAAATGAGGTACCATGTGTGTGCTTGTGTGTCTGGGAGTGTGTTTGTGTGTGTGTCTGGGTGTTGGTTGGTGTGTCTACATGACGGTCTGATGTACTCACTGGACAGGAAGTGTTGGGAGGAGGGTCCGAAATCTCGATGCGCTTCCTGAAGGAGCTTCAGTCTCTCCTCCACTGCCACCTGAGGACAGGAGGAGTTCAGGAGAAGGGAGGGGAGGGGAGGAGGGGGAGAGGACACAGAACAGGATAGGACTCGGTCAGCAAGATCCATAGTCGATATCACCCCCGTTTTTCTGGGCAGGATTAGTCAAGTGGTTAGAACGTTTGACCCCCAACCCAAAGATTCTGTGGTTAAACCCAAATGTCCGCAATCCACCTGTTGGCTCATCCTTCAGCAATAAGCTTAACCCATACCTGTACGGCCATTAATTCTAGATGTTCTTGTATAAGCTCCCTGCAAAGATTGTAATAGGACAGCAGACAAGGTTGGATTGACATTGGGGTTGAATTTTCTCTTCAACATAAAATTTGGGATAGTCGGTTGAATGTCTGGATATTCAAGGGAAGATTAGAAGGCACACACACTCACACTTAAATAGAGCAACACTAATACAGCAACAAAGTAAACTGTAATTATAAGCACAACTGTAATTATAAATGATGTGTAGTAATTATGCCTTCATAATCAATATGCAATAGTTTATCATGCAGAACTAATCAAGGTTCAACAACTTAGTGGAAAAATAGTCAATAAACAAGTATGTCAATAGAGAGTGAGGTCCCCGAAGCAGAGAACCTGAATAGAGTTGTGTATTCAAAATCACACCGTAGACATCTCTGCAACTTTAGCCTCTATGTTAAATTACTGCCGAGAACTAGCGCTTTACTCCAAGCTCCAAAGGAAACATTATTAATGAACACAAGAGTCAACAGAAGCTAACGATAGATGGAATTGGTCCAAGGCTACTTCATTATACACATCGCTTCTGCCCCGTTCTTCTACCGAGACCTTTCCTATTCTAATTACTGTTGATCAGGAGGGGCACATTCAGAAATAAAAGCTGGATCTAACAGTCACAACATAGTCGCAGACACCAGCCTTTTAGTGGTGCTCCTCAACTGACAACAGAAAATAAATAAAAAGTGAAAAGGACAATAAAAGTAAACAAAATAATGAGACATGGCAATAACTCAGCACGCGTAGTATTGCTTTCCCTGATGACTTAGACTTACAGACAAAAGAACGCACAGACACACACACAAACACAGGCTAATTGTCCGAGCGTGTGCCGTTTTCCAAGCAGCGTATTTATCTGTAACGTGACTTTGTGGTTATTGTGTTCCATCAGGCAAGCCGTGATGTTATTGACAGCGATGGTGGTCAATGTAATAGAATAACAAACACACAATGTAATAGAATAACACACACACACACACACACACACACACACACACACACACACACACACACACACACACACACACACACACACACACACACACACACACACACACACACACACAGCGACCCTGGACGGCTAACCGAGATATACGACCCAGATCCACGGAGGGATGGCGGCGTTAACGATGGGGGGACTCAACACCTTGGGAGAGATATCCAGGGTGCGACCTCTACTCCTTCATGTGGGGCTGTCACTCAACCAGGAAAATCAAAACCTCGCCTCAGCTTTTTCCTCTTTAAAGCTCTGTCGTTTGGTAGTCTTTTATATCTGACAAGCTGCTCGACTCCCACGTCTAGAGTAGCCCGCCGTCTTACGGCCCGGCGGCTCTCTTCGGTGCCGGGCCGCCGGCCGCGACCCCGAGACAGGATATTAAACACAAACTGGCCTCCCCACGCCGGGACTCAATGGCCTCCTTCCAGTGTCGGGAGGCTGTCATCTGTCTGTCTGTCCTTTTGCTCCATGCCCTTCAGACCGCTGCCAGCGCCCCTAGCCTGTCCTGGGCATCTGCGTTGCCACGGGCCACAACACACACACACACACACACACACACACACACACACACACACACACACACACACACACACACACACACACACACACACACACACACACACACACACACAGCCAGCCCCCCGCAGGATGTGGCCCAGCCCAGCCTGGCCAGAGCAGCAACACACTAGAAATGAAGCTCGAGTAGTGTAATTACTACTTTGTTGAAGCTTTGCCTCTTGTTATTGTCCATGTCTGTCTATGGACAATGGCATCCTTGAGGGAGATGGCAAACACCGCTTACCTGGCCTATCATCCACTACACTGCATGATGGAAGTAGAACGCAGAATAACGTCTAAAAATACTGTACTGTAAGAGCATCACCTTAGTTGAAAGAGGTCTAGAGTTAAAACTAACAGTTTTGCAAAAAAAAGTTTCTGTGGGGCTCGCCGCTTTGAACACTGGCAGGGAGGACGGTTGGGGGGGGGGGGGACTTCCACACACAGCATCCTGAGGGGAAATGCACTGCCTAAATCACACACAAACACTCTGCTGCACGGACGGATCGATATGCCGTACGCACACAGAGCGCGAGACAGCGTCAGCCGGTACAAAGACACAGCGAGGAGGGGAGAGGAGGGGGAGAGAGAGACGGAAATAAATGGAGAGTGAGATAGCAAGAGATAACCCAGGTTTAATAAAACAAGCGAGAGATACGATCAAATATTAAAGGACACTCATCTAAACCACTACGGACTGGGCTGGGAATCCACAAGAATAACATACACTGCAGTGTTTATTCCCTCACCTATTTAACCGTCCAATCTTTCCACGACATTTCCACCATACTGGTGGCAGTACGGTGGAGCGTGGAGCACCTGTAGAGGCAGTAGGGAGGTATGGAGGTGTACCTGTCGAGGCAGTAGGGAGGTATGGAGGTGTACCTGTAGAGGCAGTAGGGAGGTATGGAGGTGTACCTGTAGAGGCAGTAGGGAGGTATGGAGGTGTACCTGTCGAGGCAGTAGGGAGGTATGGAGGTGTACCTG